>NC_134357.1:585816841-586088560 GCF_048569485.1 Anomaloglossus baeobatrachus
GCGGGTTCGGAGCACCGAACTCTCGGCGTCCTGCTTCACCGCGCATTCGCGGGGCATTGCGTCATCACGTCGGCGCTCACATGGACGCCCCCACTACACTATATAAATAGCTCCCTCACGGTTACAGTCATGTCACCTGACGCTCCACCTGAGGTTCCCCTACCACACAGGTATGTACTAGGTCCCACAGCCCTATTTTCCTGTTTAGATAATCGTTAACCCTTTCTTCTCCCTTTTTCACCAGAGCCTTTGGCCAGCTCACATATAGTGCACCTTGCACATATAACCTGCTAGGGAGGTATGTCACACTTTATCTTTTTTCCTTGCTGACATAATCACCTTGTGCTCCTTATATTGTCCTCTTCGCTTTTACCACAGCTGCAGCGGTCACATACCCATAGCATATGACCCTGGTGTCTTATCCAGAAGCTACTCTTAGCTCCATCTCATGATATTCGCATTATAAATACTCATTAGTGAGGTATGTCACATCTATTCACCCTCCATTTCCCATACTGTTCTGACTCTAATTCTCCCTCTCATATATGATTGTATTACTTTTGTCTTTGTTATCAGCCATTTCATATGTCCCTTTGGGATCGACTTTAAGACTCCTTGAATACCCATGGTAACTATGACACTACACCATTTTGCCTCATTTGGGACCTCTGTCCCATAGTGTCTATAATATGCTTGATAAAAGACTATATTTTTTACCTCATATAGGATATAACAAATCTCTTTATATAATCACCTACTACATTGATACGGACCCTCAGAGGTTCTCCCCTGGCATATAAATAACAGTCCAGACCTTTGGTCTCACCTCTTCTACTCACAAGGTATGTCCACACATGGAGTTCACATCCCGCTGGTTTCATATCATAATTCCATGTACTCATATTTGTACAATTTCATCTTCTAGATGGACTAGGTCCTTTTTTCCACTTCATCTTATAAACATTTACTAGAGGCCTTGACATTTGGTACCCACCTCTACAGCTATGCCCTTGATGCCCTCTATCCTTTCTCTAAGTGAACTTGGTGACATGTACTGACAGCATTCATTTACTTTATTTTTTCGCCTTTATAGCATTATTCTGATATAAGAAATTCCGCATTTACCTGAGATGCCTGGGTGCTTTTTCTGAAAATTTATTCACAATTGATATAGGTATGTCACCCACTGCCGCTCCTTTTCTCAAATATGGTATAGCATATTGTTCTAGCCCTAAGAGGGCTACCACTGTGACCATGGGAATAATATTAATTAATAATAAAAAACACACTAATAATTGTTCACTTATATTTAATTAATATCACATCACAATACACTTTTGTCACCATAAAAACTATTTTCCTTTTCATATTTTTTGAAAATTAATTACACAATCATGGGTGGTTGTATTTTATATTAGAATCATATAAGCATTAATTAGGCACTGGTTATTTAACACAAATTAAATTATTTAACACAAATTAAACTATTTAACACATAAATTAAGCACATAATAAATTATTTTCATCAGGTTTAGGGAATTAGATCAGTAATTGGTTATAGTGAACCAGTCATAATATTTATTTGCAGTTTATTTTTTTATTATTTTATTTTTATTGTGCATAAATATTAAGTTCTAACTGTATTGGATTATAGAGATTGTGCATGTGAAGATGTAATTTACCCTCTAACTGTATATGCTGTGATACTATGTCATGATATGTATATTTCCCTGTCATTTATTTTGTATAATATGTCATGATATGTATATTTCCCTGGTTGTATTAGTTGTAATTCATGTATTTTCTTGGGGGAGCTGAGTTTTGAAGAGGAAGGGAGCGAGATCTGATTCTGCGGACAGATCTCGCCGTCCAGTGGATTGTGTGGGATTTCTGGGACTCTGAAGAGGACTATTTCGTTGTGATCTGGCACTTTGGATTATCGGGAGGTGCCACCGAATCTGTTTTATTTGGACTTGTCGTGTGCTGTTCCTGTATTCCTGTTAGTAAACCTGTTGGATCATCCTCGGCCTGTTATCTCTCTTTGCTCTGATGTACACCCCATCACAGTGCATAGTGGGAGGTAATGAACATTTAAATAGACAAGGTCGGTATTGATTGTCAGTGGTATACTTATACAGAGGTAGGTAGGGAGGTAATATGCTAAAACAATCACAGAGGTCAGTAATTGCAATGAAAGGCAGGCGCACGTCAGAGGAAAGCAGGATGCCGAATCTATACTTCTGATGGCGTCGGCACCCATGGGAAGTGCTGCAAACACCTGCTGCAAATTAAAGTAAGAACCTGATGGGAGACTTCCTTTATATATCTGCGCTCTGTCGGAATTGGTTACCCCTTCTGAAGAAGCTTGTTTTAGCGAAACGAGCATTAAGGGGCTTCCAAGGATTACGAGCACTGTGGTAATTATTGTGGTACACTGCCTTTGTTATTTTGGTAGAGAGTTACAGCCTTCAGATACGAGCCTCTGGTCTAAATGGACCCGATAGTGGAGTAATGGTATATTGGTGCCAGTGGCATATATCTGAGATACTTTTCTTCTTACAAGGAACTGTTATGTCCTAATGAGCAATTGAGATGATATAATATAACTGATAATTTCTTTATTGTATACAGTGTAACTCTTTAGTGGCAGGCTAACAGATGTACTTAATGTACTAAATACACAAGATTTTAATGGGCTTTATAGTATCTGAACATGATGATTTGTTGAAATCTATTAACTTCTGAGATCTTGAAATGATAATATGTAATAATTTATATTGAAGCATTGGCACTCTATACTTATAATTATACTGGCTGTAGTACCCGGCGTTGCCCGGGATAGTATAACAAAATATATACTCCGGCACACTAGGGAAAGTATGAAAAGAGTCCAATATGGTGCTCAAAATTTTTTTATTGATCTATGTTCTTTTATTGTCCAACGTTTCAACCCGAAGGCTTTCTTCAAGGACTGATTTTTTTACATATAAAAAAGAAAAGATATACAATGTCACAAACAATGCAATATACATGAGTATTTTACAGGAAAGGAAATACACACGTTACATAATTCAAAAACAAGAAACAAAAAAAACAAAAAAAGCTTTCCATAGGGATATACCGTATTTTTCGCTTTATAAGACGCACTTTTCCTCCCAAAAATTTGGGAGGAAAATGGGGGGGTGCGTCTTATAAAGTGGTAGGGGGGTGGAGTCCTGTCTGAGGCGATCGGGTGGCCGGGTGCCTGTGGCTGCATGCAAGCCGCCGGGTACCTGTGCTTGCGTGCGGTGGCAGCCGGGTACCCATGGCTGTGTGCGGGCGGCAGCCGGGTGCTGTGTGGGGTCGGCAGCCGGGTGCCCGTGCGGGCGGCACCCGGCACTTAAATATAAGTGAACAATTATTAGTGTATTTTTTATTATTAATAATAAATATTAAGTGAATTATCTCCTATTAAAAGCAATCTTATTACTCCAATGTGACCAAAACACATGTGTTTAATGTCGCGGGCAGGGGTGACTGACCACGGCAGGGAAGGCTACCCGAGGTGCTCGGATCCAGGATCTTGGCTGTGGCTCGAGTGGCAGCTGGATCCAGGGCTCGTGCAGCAGCCCGCCACCCACAACAATAAAAAGGGGGTATTTACAAGGGAAAAGTTTGTCAGTGACGCCACCCGGGTGCCCAGGGCTGATGGAGCAGGGCAGCAGGATGGTATCCCCTCCACGGGTAGGGAAGGTGTTGTCCTGGAGCCCAGGTGAACGGGGGAAGGATGCTGCGGAGTGTGTTCTGCAGGGCTGGACTGGGTGGTAATGGTGTACTCACAGTTCCAGAGAAATTCACACAGAGTCCAATGGTAAACCAAATTGCCAGTGACCGGTGACCTCCGGCGGGTGTATTCGGGTCCCACACCCTGGTACAGCAAACAGGGGTCCCTTCCTCCTGCACTCAGTGTTTGTGTCTTCAGTTTGACTACTCCGCTTGAAACGGGGAAGTCCACTCTCGATGATTCTGTATTTTGGGAGCTGTGGTTCGCGAGAACTGACCCGTGGGATCTTAGCAGGCAATTGCGGAGCCCTATCCCCCTCGTTGGGCTTCCGTCTCGCTCTCTGGGTTTGCTGGTGGGAAAAGACGTGGAATCTTATCCCCTGCTGGCTAATTGACAAGGGGCTTGAAACAGTCCTCGCCCTAGTGTCCTACACCCCGACTGAGCACGGCCTCCGGACCGGATTCCTGCTGTCGGCACCGGCGGGCTACAATCCTGCCCCGGTCCACTTAAGGTCTCGCGCGACCGGATCTTCGTTGCCTGTGGCCCTGCTCTGCCGTCTGCCACCTAGTCAGTAGTCCAGGGGCTCCGACCCCTGACTACCCTGTCACTCCACACTCCTCTCACTTCCTCTGTCAGTACTCAACTCTTAACTGTCTTGTTCCCTCCCAGAACACCTCAGGACCCCTAGGTGGGAATCTCCATCCGCTTGGCCCCACCCAATGGTGTGTCCCTATTGTCATGGGGGTGACTAGGCTTTGCTGGCTGGTGTTGTGTACCTCGGTGTGGGTTTGTGTTGGTATGCCAAGGAGGATGGAGTCCTGCACCTGGAAGATTTGTGCAGTCTCTGTGACAACCTGGTTTTGCCAGGGCGTCACAAAATATTAAAAATTATTTGTGAACATACAGTTATATTCCCCATTCACTTTTTTTATTTCCACCTGAACAGGGGGAAGAAAGAGAAAAAGAAGGAAAGGAAGGAAAGGAAAAGCGAAGGGAAGGGAAAATAGAATTCATACAATATATACATTTTTTTAGAATCCAACATCAAAAATAAAAATATATACATGTATATTTCTTCAAATTTTTAATTGACAAAAAATATCAGTTACATATTTAAAGAATTATTTTTCATTTCCCTCCTCTTCTCCTCCTTGCCTCTTGTCGTAGTTCTTCACTCTGTCTTCCTCTCTTCATACTCCATTTTATCCCCATTACAGTATTATGGTGCAGAGTTAGTATTGTCCGTAGTGTTCCGATGTATTTAGCTCAAAGTTTCATTCAAGCCCTTAGGTCGTATTGTGTCTATTCTTCAAAATCAGTTGGCCTTGTGTTGTCCAGCACTTTTTTCAAATTCCCTCCTCTTTGATTAATGACTACACGATCAATGCCAAGCACTTTCAATCCCCTCACGTCACATTGATGTTTACTCTTAAAATGGCGAGGTATTGGCTTCAACTCAGCATCATCGATTGTTTTCGAGGCATTAATGATATCCAAAACGTGTTCACAGAACGTATCCTAAGTTTTCGAGATGTCAATTTACTATAAATTAAATTACAAGGACACGTGGCATAATAAATTACACCATCCGTGTTACATGTAATATGCTGTGTAATCCGAAATTCCTTCTCTTGAACGCTGGATTTGAAGGGGAGTGCTCTCACCATATTAGGACACGCTAAACATTGTCCGCAGGGGTAAAACCCCTATTTCGGTCCCACTGTTCCAAATGGATTTTTATTACCTTTACCTTGATAATAACTTTGGACCAAGTGGTCCTTCAAATTCTTAGCCGTCTGTAAGTGATCGATGGTTCTTCTGTAATGCAATTCTTCAGAATTGAATTCTGAGTAATAAGAGACCAATTTTTTTTAAAAAATGTGTCTCATTTTCCACCATTTCTCATTGTACTGGGCAATGAATCTTACCTGTTGTACCGAATTGTTCCTATTCTTCGTTTTCAGGAGATTACTTCTGTCATATTGGCATGCCTTCTGGAAACTCCTTCTTACCACCAGAAATCTTCTGGCCAATTCCCTTGATTGCTGATTAAACATGATGTTTTCTGAGCAATTGTCATATCCTAAGGAATTGACTGAAAGTAATGTTATCTTTCAATTGTTGTGGGTGGGCCGAAGAAATGTGCAAAAGGGAATTTACAGCAGTTTCTTTCCTAAAGGTTCTCGTTTGGAGAACATTAACCTCACCTTTGTAAATATATAGATCCAAGAAGTCCACTGTTGATTGACAATATTTGCTCGTTAGTCTGATATTGAGATTGTTCCGATTCAGAATACATATAAAGTTCTTCGAATCATCCTCTGTTCCCGGCCAAATCAGGAACACATCATCAATGAATCTTGCCCAAATCAGAACTTTATCGATGTTATTGATACAGTCATTCATTAGGTGTTCCCTCTCCCACAGCCCCAAAAACAAATTAGCATAAGAGGGCACAAATGCCACTCCCATTTCTCTGCCCTGGAGCTGTAGGTAGAAGGTCGCCCCAAACAGAAAAAAAATATGAGTCAAAACAAATTCAAGGGCCTACAATAAGAATCCCTTGAAATCCTGATCACATGCCTCCAGATAGGAAATGTTCTATGGCCCGAAGTCCATTGGGATGCCTAATAGAGGTATGCAATGCCTCTACATCTAAAGTAACCAACCACATGTCATCATCCACATAAATACCTTCAATTCTCCGCGATAGGTCTGTTGAGTCCTTGATGTAAGAAGGTAGATCTTCAACCAGCGGTTTTAGATGGAAATCCCAAAATTTGCAGAGAGGATCACAGGGACTCTCATTGCTCGATACAATTGGACGTCCTGGTGGGCATTGCTTGTCTTTGTGGACTTTCATTAATAAGTAAAAACATGGTATCCGTGAGCTTTCGATTGTCAAAAATTCTTTTTGTTCCTTGGAAATAATGCATTTCTCATGGGCATCTACCAACATATCCTGCAGAGATTAAAAAAAATGACCGTAACTATTGAAAGTTAATCTCTTATAACATTTTTCATTCCTTAATTGTCGAAGGGCCTCCCTTTCATACATCACTCTTGGCCACAGCACCACGTTCCCACCTTTATCTGCAGTTGTTATAAGAATTTCCTTCATCTGTTTCAACTCATCAATTGCTTGGCTCTGTGTTTCTGTTAAATTATCGTGTCCCATACTTCTTGGAATTTTCCTGAACTCCTCCGAAACCAGCTTAATGAATAACTCTATATTTGGAAAAGTATTTAAGGGTGGAAATTTCCTAGATTTCGGTTTAAAACACCCTGTATTCCTACCTTCTGTTGTAGCCAGCTGTCATTGTCCCTCAATTTTCCCCAAGTTTCCCAAAATTTGTATTGCTAGAAGTTCCTTAACACTCCATGTTTTGAAAAGCCAACAAATGGAGGTCTTTTATCTCTAAAAAGGCATAAAAACCAGAAGATGGAGAAAATGTTAAACCCAGACCCTAAACATCCTTTTGATAAATTAATTACCTGTAATCTAGAAGAAGTCTGGGCATATGTTCTTTTATTGTCACGACCATAAGTTCCTTGGTTCTTCCTTTTGCTCTATATAATATACTAGCTGTACTACCCGGCTTCGTCCGGGTTAATAACTGCTGTTAACAAAATAGAATATATTAACAAAAATGTATTCTGCACACAAACACCACAAAACAAATAGATAGAAATGTAATTATTAAATTGTTGCCTATATTAACCAATCAGAGCTCAGATTAATTAACTGTAGCAAAATAGAAGCTAAGCTGTCATTGGTTGCTATTGGCAGCCTGCTAAATCTCCAGGCAACAGAAAGCCCTCCCCCTTGACAGTATATATTAGCTCACACATACACAAAATAGACAGGTCATGTGACTGACAGCGGCCGTATTTCCTATGTGGTACATTTGTTGTGCTTGTAGTTTGGCTGCTTATTAATCAGATTTTTATTTATGAAGGATAATACCAGACTTGTGTGTGTTTTAGGGCGATTATGTGGTGAGGTTGGTGTATGTGTGGTGAAATGTGTGCTGAGGGTGTTATATGTGTTCATGTACGTGGTAGTGTGTGGCGCATTTTGTATGTGTGTTCATATCCCCGAGTGTGGTGAGTATCCCATGTCAGGGCCCCACCTTAGCAACTGTACGGTATATACTCTTTGTCGCCATCGCTCTCATTCTTTAAGTCCCCCTTGTTCACATCTGGCAGCTGTCAATTTGCCCCCAACACTTTTCGTTTCACTTTTTCCCCATTATGTAGATAGGGGCAAAATTGCTTGGTAAATTGGAACGCGCGGGGTTAAAATTTTGCCTCTCAACATAGCACCCGGCGCTCCCCGGGATAGTAACTGTCTCTCTGTTTCTCTCCCATTCTCTGTCTGTCTCCCCCTCTGTATATATCTCTGTCTCTTTCTCTTTGTCTGTCTCTTTCCCTGTCTGTCTCTGACTGTCTCTGTCTATTTCCCTGTCTGTCTATCTATCTCTTTCTCTGTCTGTCTATCTCTGTCACTTTCCCTGTCTGTCTCTTTCCCTCTCTTTCCCTGTCTGTCTCTTTCCCTGTCTGTCTCTTTCACTGTCTTTCTCTTTCTCTGTCTGTCTCTTTCCCTGTGTCTGTCTTTTTGTCTGTCTCTTTACCTGTCTGTGTCTGTCTCTTAACCTGTCTCTCTCTTTCCCTCTCTTTCCCTGTCTGTCTCTTTGCCTGTCAGTCTGTCTCTTTGTCTGTGTCTGTCTCTTTGTGTCTCTCTCTTACCCTGTCTATGTCTGTTTCTTACCCTGTCTGTGTCTGCCTCTTTCCCTGTCTGTGTCTGTCTCTTTCCCTGGCTGCATTGTGACACGCCAACATTCCATATAAGGGCGTGGCTGTGCATTTTTCTGAATTTCTGGCTGCACTGTGGCTCCCAGCTCTATTTGCTTTAATGGAGGCAGGCTTTTGGTGAATAACTGTAAAGCGCGGTGTTAAAATTTCCCCTCAAAACAGCCTATGACGCTCTCGGGGTCCAGAAGTGTGAGTGTGCAAAATTTTGTGGCTGTAGCTGCGACGGTGCAGATGCCAATACCGGACACACACACACATTCAGCTTTATATATTAGATAATCAACACGTGAAATAGATCCCTCTGTGTGTAATGACTCTACATAATATGTAGGAATACATCCCTCTGTGTGTAATGACTATAATATATAGGAATAGATCCCTCTGTGTGTAATGACTCTATATAATATATAGGAATAGATCCCTCTGTGTGTAATGACTATAATATATAGGAATAAATCCCTCTGTGTGTAATGACTCTATATAATATATAAGAAACGTGAAATAGATCCCTCTGTGTGTAATGACTCTATATAATATATAATAAATACGTGAAATAGATCCCTCTGTGTGTAATGACTCTATATAATATATGCGTTTCTCTTTTTGTATTGAATTACTGAAATAAATTAACTTTTTGATGATATTATAATTTACTGAGATGCACCTGTTGGCCCTAGCATGAACACTTCTAGCTCTGATATAATAATCACATGAAATAGATCCCTCTGTGTGTAATGACTCTATATAATATATAATAAATACGTGACATAGATCCCTCTGTGTGTAATAACTCTATATTATATACACTGACCAAAAAATTAAAGGGAACACTCAAATAACACATCCTAGATCTGAATGAATGAAATATTCTCATTGAATACTTTGTTCTATACAAAGTTGAATGTGCTGACAACAAAATCACACAAAAATCATCAATTGAAATCAAATGTTTTAATCAATGGAGGCCTGGATTTGAAGAGACACACAAAATGAAAGTGGAAACAAGTCAAAATGAAAATCAAAACAAGACAAAATTAAAGTGGAAACAAGTCAAAATGAGGCCCAGTATCGTGTGTGGCCTCCACGTGCTTGTATGATCTCCCTAGAAATCCTGGGTATGCTCCTGATGAGGTTGCAGATGGTCTCCTGAGGGATTTCCTCCCAGACCTGGACTAAAGCATCCGCCAACTCCTGGACAGTCTGTGGTGTGACGTTGGTGGATGGAGCGAGACATGATGTCCCAAATGTGCTCAATTGGATTCAGGTCTGGGGAACATGCAGGCCAGTCCATAGCTTCAATGCATTCATCTTGCAGGAACTGCTGACACACTACAGCCACATGAGGTCTGGAATTGTCCTGCATTAGGAGGAACCCAGGGACACTGCACCAGCATATGGTCTCACAAGGGGTCTGAGGATCTCATCTCGGTACCTAATGGTGATCAGGCTACCTCTGGCGAGCACATGGAGGGCTGTGCGGCCCTCCAAAGAAATGTCACCCAACAGCATTACTGACCCATTGCCAAACCGGTCATGCTGAAGGATATTGTAGGCAGCAGATCGCTCTCCACGGCGTCTCCAGACTTTGTCACGTCTGTCACATGTGCTCAGTGTGAACCTGCTTTCATCTGTGAAGAGCACAGGACGCCAGTGGCGAATTTGCCAATCCTGGTGTTCTGTGGCAAATGCCAAGCATCCTTCACGGTGTTGGGCAGTGAGCACAATCCCCATCTGTGGATGTTGAGCCCTCATGCCATCCTCATGGAGTCAGTTTCTAACCCTTTGTGCAGACACATGCACATTTGTGGCTTGTTGGAGGTCATTTTGCAGGGCTCTGGCAGTGCTCCTCCTGTTCCTCCTTGCACAAAGGCGGAGGTAGCGGTCCAGCTGCTGGTTTGTTGCCCTCCTACTGCCCCCTCCACGTCTCCACGTCTCCTGGTGTACTGGCCTGTCTCCTGGACACCACACTGACAGACACAGCACACCTTCTTGCCACAGCTCGCATTGATGTGCCATCCTGGATGAGCTGCACTACCTGTGCTACTTGTGTGGATTGCATGCTGTTAAAAATATACTCTTAAATATATTTTTCTTCAAATACGTAAAGACGCATGAAAGAAAGAACTTCAAAAATGTAAAAAATAAATGTATTTTATCTATTTAAAAATGGTTGCCAGGGTTCAGTTACAGAAAGGAAAAATAATATACTTCATTAGCTTACGGAAAAAGAGTTCATTTAGTCCATACTGATCAATAGAAAATCTTCACCCATCTCTCCTTGGTTTCTGAATGGCAAAGCAGGGGTGATATCCCTTAGGCTGGACAGCATGTGTTCATCTTGCAGCCTCGGTGTCTTCTGGCAGCAGGCAACGTGCAGGAGCAGTAACCCCCTCCATCGTGTGTTATATGACAACTGTCCAGTCCATATAGGGTGTTTTAGTTGAACATAGTTCCATATGACATAATCTTCTAGAAGCCTCTAGAAGATTTATATATATCCTTCCATGTCAGTACTCAAGTATATTCAATATGGATATTTTAATATCTATTCCTTATAAGAACTTTATTAATAAACTATGCCCTCCAACATAAACAGAACTGTGAACATATATGTCCTACTATAAAATATTTGATAACTAGATGTATTAATTTTAATGTTTTTACAAACCCCCTTGAAGCGGGTGAAGTAACCCCGAAAATTAATTAGTACATCATTAAAATAACAAATCTTCTTTCCTTATTTGGCGATAATGGATTAATATCAATAATAATGATGAATAATAATTAATTTGCATTATTCATGTTGTAAGTTCAATAATATAATAATGTGAATTCATGTTATGATAGGCCGTGACTGATCAATCATATAAAAATATATATATATATACTTCGCTAGACCTAAAAATAAATGCAAAAAACAAATCCGGTCACCATATAATGTCCTCTGAGTTGATGTCTTCTTATCTCCGATGTAATCTGGCATAAACACAGTCTCTTAGAAATAAATCCTTTGATAAAAAATGAATGGTTACCAATTTAAACAGTCCCGTATTGTGTTTATCATCGTTAGATCAAGTCCATAAACTTTATTCTTTATTACAAAGTCCATAGCCAATGTTGATAAACCACAGTTCATGAGTGTAGAAGAATAGCAGAAGTCTTTGATGTCTGTGCAGTGTAATTTACATTAGTCACCTTTATCCTCCATGCTGCCTGTTGTCAAATCCGGGAACAGATGTTAAGACGTTCTTGGTCAGCACGACAGGGGTTAACTTTAACACGTCATTGCTCTTTTTAGTATCTGTAGTGAGGTCTTAATTAGAGATGAGCGAACCGGTCCCGGTTCGGCTCGAGGTCGGTTCGCCGAACGGAGGTCCCGTTCGAGTTCGACGAACCGAACTCGAACTGCATAGGAAACAATGGCAGGCAATCACAAACACAGAAAAACACCTAGAAAACACCCTCAAAGGTGTCCAAAAGGTGACAAACAACTCAAACACATGGGAAAGTGACAAGGACATATACTCATGCGAAAACAAAACAGCTGGACAAGGAAAAAGAGGAGGACACACAGATATAGGCATGGCACGCCCTTCTAAAATCATGTAAAACACCGCAAGGTGACTCCAAGCGTAGTCTCCCTTTTTTTCCAAAAATTGGGCCCCACACACACCCACCCATTCAGTGGCAGCAGTTGTGCCCCAGTTGTACAATTCACAGCTAGATTTGCATCAAGCACATTCAAAAATACGCCATTCTTATCCGTCCCCAGGATGACACCGGGGTAGGTAGCAAAGTCTTTCCTGACCCCAGCTCTGTTCATCTTGGCTTCTTTTAAAAACAGAGCAAGCAAGGGTTACTCCAAGCGGAGTCTCCCTTTTTTCCAAAAATTGGGCCCCACACACACCCACCCATTCAGTGGCAGCACTTGTGCCCTAGTTGTACACTTCACAGCTAGATTTGCATCAAGCACATTCAAAAATACGCCATAATTAACCGTCCCCAGCATGACACCAGGGTAGGTAGCAAAGTCTTTCCTGATCCCAGCTCTGTTCATCTTGGCTTCTTTTAAAAACAATGTAAGCAAGGGTTACTCCAAGCGGAGTCTCCCTTTTTTCCAAAAATTGGGCCACACAGACACCCACCCCATCAGTGGCAGCACTTGGGCCCTGGTTGCAAACAGGATGTTTTGATTTGCATCAAGCACATTCAAAAATACGCCATAATTAACCGTCCCCAGCATGACACCGGGGTAGGTAGATAAAGTCTTTGCTGACCCATGACTTGTTCATCTTGGCTTCTTTTAAAAACAATGTAAGCAAGGGTTACTCCAAGCGGAGTCTCCCTTTTTTCCAAAAATTGGGCCACACAGACACCCACCCCATCAGTGGCAGCACTTGGGCCCTAGTTGCAAACAGGATGTTTTGATTTGCATCAAGCACATTCAAAAATACGCCATAATTAACCGTCCCCAGCATGACACCGGGGTAGGTAGATAAAGTCTTTGCTGACCCATGACTTGTTCATCTTGGCTTCTTTTAAAAACAATGTAAGCAAGGGTTACTCCAAGCGGAGTCTCCCTTTTTTTCCAAAAATTGTGCCCCACACACACCCACCCATTCAGTGGCAGCACTTGTGCCCTAGTTGTACACTTCACAGCTAGATTTGCATCAAGCACATTCAAAAATACGCCATAATTAACCGTCCCCAGCATGACACCAGGGTAGGTAGCAAAGTCTTTCCTGATCCCAGCTCTGTTCATCTTGGCTTCTTTTAAAAACAATGTAAGCAAGGGTTACTCCAAGCGGAGTCTCCCTTTTTTTCCAAAAATTGTGCCCCACACACACCCACCCATTCAGTGGCAGCACTTGTGCCCTAGTTGTACACTTCACAGCTAGATTTGCATCAAGCACATTCAAAAATACGCCATAATTAACCGTCCCCAGCATGACACCAGGGTAGGTAGCAAAGTCTTTCCTGATCCCAGCTCTGTTCATCTTGGCTTCTTTTAAAAACAATGTAAGCAAGGGTTACTCCAAGCGGAGTCTCCCTTTTTTCCAAAAATTGGGCCACACAGACACCCACCCCATCAGTGGCAGCACTTGGGCCCTAGTTGCAAACAGGATGTTTTGATTTGCATCAAGCACATTCAAAAATACGCCATAATTAACCGTCCCCAGCATGACACCTGGGTAGGTAGATAAAGTCTTTGCTGACCCATGACTTGTTCATCTTGGCTTCTTTTAAAAACAATGTAAGCAAGGGTTACTCCAAGCGGAGTCTCCCTTTTTTTCCAAAAATTGTGCCCCACACACACCCACCCATTCAGTGGCAGCACTTGTGCCCTAGTTGTACACTTCACAGCTAGATTTGCATCAAGCACATTCCAAATCCACAAGCATTTACTCTCCCCAGGATGACACAGGGGTTGTAAATTCCTTCTGGATCCATGACTTGTTCATTTTGATGAACGTCAGTCTGTCCACATTGTCACTGGACAGACGCGTGCGCTTATCTGTCAGCACACACCCAGCAGCACTGAAGACACGTTCAGAGACAACGCTGGCAGCTGGACACGACAAAATCTCCAAGGCGTAAGTTGCGAGCTCTGGCCATTTTTCTAGGTTTGAAGCCCAAAAGGAGCAAGGCTCCAGTTGCACAGTCATGGCATCGATGTTCATTTGGAGATACTTCTGTATCATCCTCTCCAGCCGTTGACTATGTGTCAGACTTGTTGTCTCTGGTGGCCTTGCAAAGGAGGGTCTAAAAAAATTATGAAAAGATTCCATAAAATTGCTGTTACCAGCACCAGATACGGTCCTACTGGTACGTGTAGACTGTTGAAGATGACGAGACCGTCCCATGTTTGTCAAGTTACAACTGGGAGATTCACTACCTGCACGGTTGTTTGGTGGAAAAGCAGATCTAAGATTGAGTAACAGCTTCTGCTGATACTCCTGCATACGTGCGTCCCTTTCTATGGCTGGAATTATGTCACAAAATTTGGACTTGTACCGGGGATCTAATAGTGTGGCAAGCCAGTAGTCATCATCACTTCTAATTTTGACAATACGAGGGTCATGTTGGAGGTAGTGCAACAAGAAGGCACTCATGTGTCTTGCGCAGCCATGCGGACCAAGTCCACGCTGTGTTTGTGGCATAGAGGTGCTAACCGTTCTTTCTTCCTCTGACATCTCCCCCCAACCTCTTTCAACTGAAATTTGACCAAGGTCTCCCTCATCTGCTGAGTCTTCCATGTCCATGGACAGTTCGTCCTCCATTTCTTCATGTCCTCCTGCACCTTCCTCAACATCTCGCCTGCTACCATGCGCCCTTGTTGATCCCTGTACCCCATGCTCCCATGCCTGGCGCCTTGGTGATGATGAACGTCTGGACCTTGGTGATGTTGTTGTGTCTTGCGCATATGAATCCTCCTGTAGTTCATCCCCTTCCTGTTGTTCCACCCCCTGACTCCGAATAGTGTTTAGCGTGTGTTCCAGCATGTAAATGACTGGAATCGTCATGCTGATAATGGCATTGTCAGCGCTAAACATATTCGTCGCCATGTCGAAACTGTGCAGAAGGGTGCATAGGTCCTTGATCTGAGACCACTCCATCAGGGTGATCTGCCCCACCTCTGCATCTCGTTGGCCCAGGCTATACGTCATGACGTATTGCACCAGGGCACGGCGGTGCTGCCACAGTCGCTGTAACATGTGGAGAGTCGAATTCCAGCGTGTCGCCACATCGCATTTCAGGCGATGAACCGGCAGGCCGAAAGACTTCTGGAGCGATGCAAGTCGCTCAGCTGCGGCGCTTGAACGGCGGAAGTGAGCAGACAGTTTTCGTGCCCTGTTCAGAAGGCCATCTAGGCCGGGATACTGTGTTAAAAATTGCTGCACGACAAGGTTCAACACGTGAGCAATACAAGGTACGTGTGTCACCTTGCCCAGGCGAAGGGCCGCACCCAGGTTTGCAGCATTGTCGCACACGGCCTTACCAGGCTGCAGGTTGAGTGGAGACAACCATTTATTAAACTCGGACCGCAGAGCTGACCACAACTCCTCAGCTGTGTGACTCTTATTCCCAAGACATGTCAAGCTAAACACCGCCTGATGCCGTTGCGCTCTGCTGCCAGCATAGTAATGAGGGGTGCGTGATTCCTTCTGTGCAGTGAGAACGCTGGTGGCCTGACCAGGCAGGCTTGGGGCGGAGGTGGAGGACCCAGATGAGGTGGAGGATGCAGAAGCAGTGGCGGAACTTGGACAGACAGAGGATTGACACACAAGTCGTGGGGACGGCAAGACTTGTGCAGCAGACCCTTCACCATCTATCACCATAGTTACCCAGTGCCCAGTCAGCGACATGTAACGTCCCTGTCCATGCTTACTGGTCCAAGTATCGGTGGTGAAATGCACCCGTTCACACACAGAGTTTCTCAAGGAAGCGGTGATGTTGTGTGCGACATGCTGGTGTAGCGCGGGCACACCTTTCTTAGAGAAGTAGTGGCGACTAGGCATCTGGTACTTGGGCACAGCGACAGACATAAGGTCTCTAAAATCCTGTGTGTCCACTAGGCGGAAAGGCAGCATTTCTGTAGCCAACAGCTTACAGAGGGATAGAGTCAACCTCTTAGCTTTGTCATGGGTCGCAGGAAATGGCCTTTTATTTGTCCACATCTGAGGGACAGAGATCTGGCTGCTGTGTGTAGACGGTGTTGAGTAGGGTGTTCCTGGAAAAATGCAGGTTTGTGAGGAAAGTGCAGGAGGAGACATGATGTTGCCTTCATCCAAAGTTGGTGCTATCGATGTCTGAGACAGCTGTACACACTCACTTGTTTCCCCTTCCAAAACAACTGACGACCTACCAAGCAAACTGCCTGTTGCGGTTACAGTGGTGGAAGTTGTGCGTGGAAAAACAGGTGTGACAGCTGTCCCCACAGTCCTAGAAGACGACGAGCGCGCGGATGCACTGGAAGGGGCAGGCGGTGGATGGTTCGCTCCGCTAGGCCGCATTGCAGCACGGTGAGCTTCCCACCGGGCCATATGATATTTATTCATGTGACGATTCATGGAAGAAGTTGTCAAACTGCTGAGGTTTTGACCTCTACTAAGAGAACCATGACAAATTTTACAGATCACATAATTTGGGCGATCTTTTTCTATGTCAAAAAAGGACCAGGCTAGGCAAGGCTTAGAGGCCATGCGACCTGATGATCCACCCCGAATAATGCTCAGAGGCAGAGTGGTGGCTGAGGATGCAGTTGTAGACGTGCTACCAGTACTCCGACTCTGTCCAGGAAGGCGCAAGGTAACTTCGTCATCAGTTGCATCCTCCTCCACCACCTCTGTTGACCTCCTCGAGTGCCTGACTGTGGGTTGACAGTAGGTGGGATCTAGAACTTCATCATCAATTGTTGTGTTTGCACTCCCCTCCCCCTCTGACCGAGCCTCTTCTTGCCCTGACCGAATATTTAAGTTGTCATCCCAATCGGGTATCTGAGTCTCATCTTCATCAGTATGTTCCTCATTGTCTATAACCACAGGTGTTACAGTTTGTGACAAAGGGTCAACATTATGCTCCGAAACTTGGTCCTCACGGCCTGAATCAGAGTCACAAAGGTTCTGGGCATCACTGCAGACCATTTCCTGTTCTGTACTCACTGTAGCTTGGGAGCAGACCTCTGATTCCCAGGCTATAGTGTGACTGAACAGCTCTGCAGACTCAGCCATCTCAGTTCCACCATACTGTGCAGGGCTGATGGAGACTTCAGAGCTGGGAGAAATCAAGTTTGATTGGGATGACAACTCAGAGGACTGGTTTTTTTTGGATGCGGTACTTGAAGTGGCTGAGAGGGCACTTGTTGGACCACTTGAGATCCATTCAAGCATTTTCCTTTTTTGCCCATCATCTACCTTTGTTCCTGTTGTTCGTGTCCGTAAAAAAGGGAGCACATCGGATTGTCCACGGTAAGTAGTAGACATCTTACTTTTGCTGGTAGATGGTCTATCTTCAGCAGATGATAATGGAGCTTTGCCACCTTCCCCACGGACAAAACCTTTTTTGCCTTTTCCACCACGCCTCTTCCCCTTTCCACCAGCATCTGTCATTTTGCCACTCATGTTGATTGCGACAAGATTGTGGACTGAAAATGTGGTAGTAAAAATTGAGAGGTGGTGTAGATTGCAGTGGTGGTCTAGCTTTATTAACAGCAGAATAATAAAGAATAAATATCCCTGACAATGCAACTACAGCCCTTAAACTGGCAGCAAAAATTGCTAGTATAATGGCTTAGTTATAATGAGTTGGAGTGTGCAATGCAGGCAGACGTGCTCTGCAAATGTCTTTGCACTAGTGTGACTATAGCAAAGTCCAATAGCCACGTTTAGGATGCCACTAGGTACACTGAGTGTTTGCTAGTATAATGGCTTAGTTATAATGAGTTGGAGTGTGCAATGCAGGCAGACGTGCTCTGCAAATGTCTTTGCACTAGTGTGACTATAGCAAAGTCCAATAGCCACGTTTAGGATGCCACTAGGTACACTGAGTGTTTGCTAGTATAATGGCTTAGTTATAATGAGTTGGAGTGTGCAATGCAGGCAGACGTGCTCTGCAAATGTCTTTGCACTAGTGTGACTAGACAACAGTCCAATAGCCACATTTAGGATGCCACTAGGTACACTGAGTGTTTGCTAGTATAATGGCTTAGTTATAATGAGTTGGAGTGTGCAATGCAGGCAGACGTGCTCTGCAAATGTCTTTGCACTAGTGTGACTATAGCAAAGTCCAATAGCCACGTTTAGGATGCCACTAGGTACACTGAGTGTTTGCTAGTATAATGGCTTAGTTATAATGAGTTGGAGTGTGCAATGCAGGCAGACGTGCTCTGCAAATGTCTTTGCACTAGTGTGACTAGACAACAGTCCAATAGCTACGTTTAGGATGCCACTAGGTACACTGAGTGTTTGCTAGTATAATGGCTTAGTTATAATGAGTTGGAGTGTGCAATGCAGGCAGACGTGCTCTGCAAATGTCTTTGCACTAGTGTGACTATAGCAAAGTCCAATAGCCACGTTTAGGATGCCACTAGGTACACTGAGTGTTTGCTAGTATAATGGCTTAGTTATAATGAGTTGGAGTGTGCAATGCAGGCAGACGTGCTCTGCAAATGTCTTTGCACTAGTGTGACTAGACAACAGTCCAATAGCCACGTTTAGGATGCCACTAGGTACACTGAGTGTTTGCTAGTATAATGGCTTAGTTATAATGAGTTGGAGTGTGCAATGCAGGCAGACGTGCTCTGCAAATGTCTTTGCACTAGTGGGACTATAGCAAAGTCCAATAGTCACGTTTAGGATGCCACTAGGTACACTGAGTGTTTGCTAGTATAATGGCTTAGTTATAATGAGTTGGAGTGTGCAATGCAGGCAGACGTGCTCTGCAAATGTCTTTGCACTAGTGTGACTAGACAACAGTCCAATAGCCACGTTTAGGATGCCACTAGGTACACTGAGTGTTTGCTAGTATAATGGCTTAGTTATAATGAGTTGAAGTGTGCAATGCAGGCAGACGTGCTCTGCAAATGTCTTTGCACTAGTGTGACTATAGCAAAGTCCAATAGCCACGTTTAGGATGCCACTAGGTACACTGAGTGTTTGCTAGTATAATGGCTTAGTTATAATGAGTTGGAGTGTGCAATGCAGGCAGACGTGCTCTGCAAATGTCTTTGCACTAGTGTGACTATAGCAAAGTCCAATAGCCACGTTTAGGATGCCACTAGGTACACTGAGTGTTTGCTAGTATAATGGCTTAGTTATAATGAGTTGGAGTGTGCAATGCAGGCAGACGTGCTCTGCAAATGTCTTTGCACTAGTGTGACTATAGCAAAGTCCAATAGCCACGTTTAGGATGCCACTAGGTACACTGAGTGTTTGCTAGTATAATGGCTTAGTTATAATGAGTTGGAGTGTGCAATGCAGGCAGACGTGCTCTGCAAATGTCTTTGCACTAGTGTGACTATAGCAAAGTCCAATAGCCACGTTTAGGATGCCACTAGGTACACTGAGTGTTTGCTAGTATAATGGCTTAGTTATAATGAGTTGGAGTGTGCAATGCAGGCAGACGTGCTCTGCAAATGTCTTTGCACTAGTGGGACTATAGCAAAGTCCAATAGCCACGTTTAGGATGCCACTAGGTACACTGAGTGTTAGCTAGTATAATGGCTTAGTTATAATGAGTTGGAGTGTGCAATGCAGGCAGACGTGCTCTGCAAATGTCTTTGCACTAGTGTGACTATAGCAAAGTCCAATAGCCACGTTTAGGATGCCACTAGGTACACTGAGTGTTTGCTAGTATAATGGCTTAGTTATAATGAGTTGGAGTGTGCAATGCAGGCAGACGTGCTCTGCAAATGTCTTTGCACTAGTGTGACTATAGCAAAGTCCAATAGCCACGTTTAGGATGCCACTAGGTACACTGAGTGTTTGCTAGTATAATGGCTTAGTTATAATGAGTTGGAGTGTGCAATGCAGGCAGACGTGCTCTGCAAATGTCTTTGCACTAGTGTGACTATAGCAAAGTCCAATAGCCACGTTTAGGATGCCACTAGGTACACTGAGTGTTTGCTAGTATAATGGCTTAGTTATAATGAGTTGGAGTGTGCAATGCAGGCAGACGTGCTCTGCAAATGTCTTTGCACTAGTGTGACTATAGCAAAGTCCAATAGCCATGTTTAGGATGCCACTAGGTACACTGAGTGTTTGCTAGTATAATGGCTTAGTTATAATGAGTTGAAGTGTGCAATGCAGGCAGACGTGCTCTGCAAATGTCTTTGCACTAGTGTGACTATAGCAAAGTCCAATAGCCACGTTTAGGATGCCACTAGGTACACTGAGTGTTTGCTAGTATAATGGCTTAGTTATAATGAGTTGGAGTGTGCAATGCAGGCAGACGTGCTCTGCAAATGTCTTTGCACTAGTGTGACTATAGCAAAGTCCAATAGCCACGTTTAGGATGCCACTAGGTACACTGAGTGTTTGCTAGTATAATGGCTTAGTTATAATGAGTTGGAGTGTGCAATGCAGGCAGACGTGCTCTGCAAATGTCTTTGCACTAGTGTGACTATAGCAAAGTCCAATAGCCACGTTTAGGATGCCACTAGGTACACTGAGTGTTTGCTAGTATAATGGCTTAGTTATAATGAGTTGGAGTGTGCAATGCAGGCAGACGTGCTCTGCAAATGTCTTTGCACTAGTGTGACTATAGCAAAGTCCAATAGCCACGTTTAGGATGCCACTAGGTACACTGAGTGTTTGCTAGTATAATGGCTTAGTTATAATGAGTTGGAGTGTGCAATGCAGGCAGACGTGCTCTGCAAATGTCTTTGCACTAGTGTGACTATAGCAAAGTCCAATAGCCACGTTTAGGATGCCACTAGGTACACTGAGTGTTTGCTAGTATAATGGCTTAGTTATAATGAGTTGGAGTGTGCAATGCAGGCAGACGTGCTCTGCAAATGTCTTTGCACTAGTGTGACTATAGCAAAGTCCAATAGCCACGTTTAGGATGCCACTAGGTACACTGAGTGTTTGCTAGTATAATGGCTTAGTTATAATGAGTTGGAGTGTGCAATGCAGGCAGACGTGCTCTGCAAATGTCTTTGCACTAGTGTGACTATAGCAAAGTCCAATAGCCACGTTTAGGATGCCACTAGGTACACTGAGTGTTTGCTAGTATAATGGCTTAGTTATAATGAGTTGGAGTGTGCAGAGGACAGGAGGGTACAGTGGCAGGATTGTGGGGCTTTGGGTAGAGGAATGGAAGCCTGCCTTTCTATTCCCTCCTAATAGGGAAATGCAGGGAGGAAATCCCTGACCTTGGCTACACAGACGCTGTCGCTGTTTTCAGGACCTGTCACCTATGGCTCTGACCCTAACGGTTTGACCCCTAAAAAGGACTGCTAGAAAGTGCTATCCCCAAGCTGTCCAGCGCTGTGTATGGAGCGCATACAGCTGTATCGGCGATAGGACTCAGGAGGACGGAGCTGCGACAGTGATGTCTGACACCAAAGACGCAGAAGAGATAATGGCGTCCTGGAGGAAAATGTCCGGTTTTATAATGCAGGGACATGTGACATGGACATCCTATCACACATGCCGTTGCTTCTCTGGCTAAAAGTCCACTTAGCTGTGTGTGTCTGGGATTGGCTGACATGCTGGCCCGCCCCACTACACGCGCGCGCTTAGGGAAGGAAGACAAGGAAAAAAAAATTATAGAAACAGCAGTGATCTGAAGGCGCTGTTCCCGCACACTATACACTGAAATGTCATAATAGTGTGATTCACAGAGTGACTTACACTATTACAGCGGAAACCAAGCTAGGAATTAGCTGTTTTTTTTGCTGCTAGAACCGTTCTCGAACGTTTCTAGAACTATCGAGCTTTTGCAAAAAGCTCGAGTTCTAGTTCGATCTAGAACAGGCCCCAAAATCACTCGAGCCTAGAACTGGAGAACCTCGAACCACGAACCGCGCTCAACTCTAGTCTTAATGCACAGACCAGGTGTCATTGTCCATCCTGGAACCATAGGATCACTGTGTTTCTGAGGTGCAAACACGGTAAGTGTATTGTATGTTTCACAGTCTCATTTGAGACGTTAACTTTTGGACCTTTTTGCAGAATCCCTTTTAACTTTAGGAAAATTATAAAGTCTTTTTATCTTAAGTAATCTTGATTGAAGACTTCATTCCCTAATCTAGATACCAAATATGGCAATAACTATCACTAATAAATGTCACAGCGTATCATAACTCTAATACTATAATACCATGTCATTATTATTATCGTAGAAGTATTAATATAATTGATACTTAGAATGATATAATAATACTGCATAATGGTATAGACGATAGTATTTCATGTAATAACCTTTTTGTCATTGGTGTATTACCCTTCCAAACCCATAGGTGGCAATGTGTTGAATGTAACCAAAATATAATATAAAATATGGAACAATAAAATGTGTACCTATAACATGTATCATATTATAAATATGAAAGGCAACAATGTAGCTTATTTAGTTAGATCAGTTGTAAAATTATAAACCAAAGCAAATAACCTTTTAGAAAAGACTGGATGATTCCATCAAAACACAATAATACCCATTATAAATTATTATTGATTAAAAATATAATATTAATATTATTTGTAAATATAGGAAGGTAAACCTAGATGTACCTCGATCTTCCATCTTTATTACTCTAATTTAATTTATTTGATTTGTCTATTATTTATTAAATAACCTACTATAAGAAAATGTGTAACTATAAGTAATATTTCATCCTTATTGTGTTAACATATTAATATAAACATAATGTATTACTAGGAAGTAAACAATTGTATATATTGATGAAGGAAGTATCTTTTCTTCTAAAAAATGGAACTTTTCCCTTTTTAATATGATTCATATTTAATAAAGTAATATTCTTATATTAGATATTACCTAACTAAATATTGAAGTGTTTTCTCAATTGAGATATTTAAAATTTGAAGAAAAAATAAAAATTGTAGAATTAAAATTTTGATTAAAAATGTGAATATTAAATAATAATAATTAATATAAAAAATAGGAATAAAAGGAAAAATGAAAATCGGAATAAAAATTGAAATAAAAATAAGGCCTTCTATGTATATAACACCTATGTCTTTAATAATACATAACCTTAATGTTACCAGTATCTTATAGGATTTCCATACCTATCATATCAGTAACCTATAAATAATTAAGTCATGTAACCTTGCAAATAATACTCTTCTCTTAGTATATAAATGCATTATGATACTTCAAATATATTTTTTTATTCCCCATTCTTCCCTTATGCTTGAAATATTAATTATTAAAGTATCCTGTAAACACATATATTTATCAAATATAAATGTGTGATTGAGACCAAACCTTTCCCTTTCAATATCATGAAATATGATATTATAAAAATTAATATGTCAAGATTAAATTAAATTAAAATTTATGTTATATATCTTCAAGACCATATAAGAAAAATGATTACCAAAAGGAAGTAACTCATAACTGTATAAAAATCAAAAGTTAAAACCTTATTCTAGAATGTAATCCTTCAAAATAAACCCTTGATAAAAAATCCTAACATCTCTATACTAAAGAAATGTGTCTAAGAATAAGATATATATTCAGTATAAGTTCCTTCATTATTTATACTTATGTACTATAACTTATTTATTCTAATAGTATACATACATATATTATAACCTCGAAGTTAAAACAAAAACTCCCTTTTTTTTTTTTCTCCAAGTACTTGACATCGGCAGCTGCTCAGACAATCAATCATTCATAGACACATCTATGCACACAAGACTGCCATGGTTCTTTAACATATACTTCTACATAGAAACATTGACAGACACATATCCCTTTTTTTCCAATTATTCTATGCGCATTTCAAAAATTATGTTACTAATTTGAAGTACTTCTTGAAAAATACAAATTCCAATGTATTACATACTGTACATTTGACCATAGAACAAACATTTAATATTAGCTTTAGCAATTCAAGTCACATGCTCTGGTTACGTGCAAAGAACACCATTCCAAAAGAGCAAGCAGTTTTACTACACTCCAAAGCTCAGATTACATTTCTAATAACTCTAAAGAAGATATATATATTCATAAGAGAAACGGTGAAGTAATAGTTCTCTGGTAATTGGTACCTGAGAAAATAATAATTATTATTAATCATTCTTTCGCGATTAACCTTACACAATAAGATATAGGTTACCTGATTGAGGACAAGAACAAATGTATAAATAAAAAGTTAATACTTCATCAATCTGCTTTACTGATAAATTCTGAGGGAAATAAAAGAATAAAATTATTATCATATTTATGATAAAAATGAAACACTTAGAATCTGTTACTTTCTCTTATTATTTCATTTTAAATATTATTCGTATACAGAGATCAAATTATTAATTTATAACATTAAACTATCATTTTACTAAATGAAAATATGACCTTGATTTACTATCACTACTTTTAATATATATATATATATATATATATATATATATATATATATATATATATATATATATATATATATTTATATGCATAGATTCACTGTATATGAATAATCATATTTATCAAACAATAAAATTAATTTACCCAGAAATCCACTTTGTTTAGCTGAAGACCAAACCTACATTTTTCTTCAAAGTTTCGATCTATTAGATTCATTTTAAACTTATAGGAATTTGTGAACTTTTGTAACTCAGGTTTGTCCCTTAAATGAGAAAGAATTTCTCTCTCTGAAAAACCACCCAGCTGTCGCTGGCTATCAAATTCTAACCCAGGGAAAGAATCTGCACAAGACACCTGTTTCTGTCTTTCAAAGCTTTTACTCATCATTTGTCTGGGACCATCAATCCCAGTGACCGATCCCTTCACTGGAGACAAGGGAAACAAAGGTTTTTCCTGTGGAAAAAGATTTTTAGATGATAATAATTGGGATGGATTGTATGGTTTATAACACGTATGCATTTTCCTGCGAATTTCATATATCCTGTCACAGAAATATCTGGATCTGGGAGACACTGTTGGTTTTTCACAGAAACTCTCCCTTTTTCGTGTTTGTTTTTCAGAATTAATTAATTTCTGTTTTGATTGACTTTGGTGATTTCTAACAAAATCGACAAATGTCGTACATTCGAATAGGGACTTTTTACTTAATGCCACCGCACATGCTGCATTGTTAAGGAAATTAAATTTCTTGATGAATAAACGTATCATTCCATCCAATCTGACATTTGGAATGACCGCCCTATACAAACGTTCAAAAACGGACATAAATGAGAACGTACTCTCATTCTGTTCAATTTGTAATTCCTTTAACATCTCATAATTTGGATCAGATTCATTCCTTGCACAGAAGATGAGATTTTTCAGCCTTATGATATCGTTATCATTTGAACAATCAAATGTCTCATTGTCAGAAGACTTTTTTAATGCCAATTGTCTAAAAAAAATGCTGAGGTATCCACATACGGAATAACTGATTCGTCTCACTATCGGTTAAATTTAACTTCTCAATGGAACTTTCAAATATCTCTGAATTTCTGCAAACATGTATTTTAGGATTATATGCGGGAATTAATTTGCATATGTCCAATAGACTCTTTCTAAGTTTAATTCCTAACTTAGTCCGTTCTATTTTTTTAAACTGATCGTCGCCATTTTCTCTCTGCACGTGTCCTTCTCTGACAACTTTCTGCACGTGTCCCACTCTGGCTCCTCCCCCTTCTGGCTTCTCTACGTCATTTCCTGCTTCTTTCTCAGCATGCTGAAAGTCACCTTGATTAGGTAGCACGTGTCTGTCGCCATTGTCAAGGTTCTGATTTGAATTACAGTCTAAAACTGACTTTTCATTTCCAACATTACAGTCAGAATTCACCATATCACTGACTGACATTCCAGGTTCTAAGCAGTCTTTGGATTTCTCTATCACTGACTTTCCTGACAATTCAGGTTGTCTATTTCCACCATTTTTACATTTTTCTACGATTAACTTGTGAAAATCATAGACTAAATGACAGACATTTCTGATTTTCTGTTTCTCTCTACTAAAAGACCTTGCACATTCTATACGTGAATTCTCAAGTTCACACTCCCCATAAAAGCGTAACCAAATCTCTTCCACATTAGAAATATCTGAATAAGTGAACTGAATTTTACTTTGCTTAACATATGAAGAGATAAAATCCATTTAATTACCTGAACTGATCAGATGATCTGATGGATGATCCTCTAAGACTTGATTCACCTTGCTCAGCACGTCCAATACTTCTTATGGACTGACTTTGTCTTTCTTGCTCAAAAAATACGTCAAAAGTTAACTTCTGTGGCTTTGTAAAGACTTTAAAGTTCATTCAAAAAAACTTTCATGCAACTTGACTTATACGTATTTCCTAGGTTCTGCGGGATTTTTATAAATTGTCGATTCCCTCTCACTTTGCAGAAGGCATATGTCTCTGATGTCTCAGTCCCCCCTTATGCAAAGTGAAGGAAGAAGCACAAAAATGAAAAAAACACGAATGACTGAGCTCACCAAAATGTTAAAAATATACTCTTAAATATATTTTTCTTCAAATACGTAAAGGCGCATGAAAGAAAGAACTTCAAAAATGTAAAAAATAAATGTATTTTATCTATTTAAAAATGGTTGCCAGGGTTCAGTTACAGAAAGGAAAAATAATATACTTCATTAGCTTACGGAAAAAGAGTTCATTTAGTCCATACTGATCAATAGAAAATCTTCACCCATCTCTCCTTGGTTTCTGAATGGCAAAGCAGGGGTGATATCCCTTAGGCTGGACAGCATGTGTTCATCTTGCAGCCTCGGAGTCTTCTGTCAGCAGGCAACGTGCAGGAGCGAGCAGTAACCCCCTCCATCGTGTGTTATATGACAACTGTCCAGTCCATATAGGGTGTTTTAGTTGAACATAGTTCCATATGACATAATCTTCTAGAAGCCTCTAGAAGATTTATATATATCCTTCCATGTCAGTACTTAAGTATATTCAATATGGATATTTTAATATCAATTCCTTATAAGAACTTTATTAATAAACTATGCCCTCCAACATAAACAGAACTGTGAACATATATGTCCTACTATAAAATATTTGATAACTAGATGTATTAATTTTAATGTTTTTACACATGCTACCACGAGTGTGAGAGCACAACCAACATTCAAAAGTGACCAAAACATCAGCCAGAAAGCATTGTACTATAGATCCCTCTGTGTGTAATGACTCTATATAATATATACCTGAAATTGATGATATTCTAATTTATAGAGATGCACTTGTACACACACGGCTCCGCTCCGTACACATACGGCTCCGCTCCGTAAATATACGGCTCTGCTCCGTACACATACAGCTCTGTTCCATACACATATATCTCCGCTCCACACACCTCACACACACGGCTCCGCTCCGTACACCTCATACACGCACGGCTCCGCTCCGTACACCTCGTACACGCACGGCTCCGCTCCGTACACCTCGTACACGCACGGCTCCGCTCCGTAAACCTCGTACACACACGGCTCTGCTCCGTACACCTCGTACACACACGGCTCTGCTCCGTACACCTCGTACACACACGGCTCCGCTCCGTACACCTCGTACACACGCGGCCCTGGTCCATACACCTCGTATACACACGGCTCTGCTCCGTACACCTCGTACACACACGGCTCCGCTCCGTACACCTCGTACACACACGGCTCCGCTCCGTACACCTCGTACACACGCGGCTCTGCTCCGTACACCTCGTACACACACGGCTCTGCTCCGTACACCTCGTACACACACGGCTCTGCTCCGTACACCTCGTACACACACGGCTCTGCTCCGTACACCTCGTACACACACGGCTCTGCTACATCCACACATAAACTTCCCCTCATCCAGCACCATGACAACCAGCACAGCAGAGTCCTACATACACTGAGGAGCTGATCATGTGACCCCTGACTCCTCCCCTCCATGTGACATCATCACAGGTCCTGTAAGCACAGAGCAGCCATATATCTAGTGTGCGGCTCTGCAGGTGGAGGTAGGTGCAGGGTATTATATATCTAGTGTGCGGCTCTGCAGGTGGAGGTAGGTGCAGGGCATTATATATCTAGTGTGCGGCTCTGCAGGTGGAGGTAGGTGCAGGGTATTATATATCTAGTGTGCGGCTCTGCAGGTGGAGGTAGGTGCAGGGTATTATATATCTAGTGTGCGGCTCTGCAGGTGGAGGTAGGTGCAGGGTATTATATATCTGGTGTGCGGCTCTGCAGGTGGAGGTAGGTGCAGGGTATTATATATCTAGTGTGCGGCTCTGCAGGTGGAGGTAGGTGCAGGGTATTATATATCTAGTGTGCGGCTCTGCAGGTGGAGGTAGGTGCAGGGTATTATATATCTAGTGTGCGGTTCTGCAGGTGGAGGTAGGTGCAGGGTATTATATATCTAGTGTGCGGTTCTGCAGGTGGAGGTAGGTGCAGGGTATTATATATCTAGTGTGCGGCTCTGCAGGTGGAGGTAGGTGCAGGTTATTATATATCTAGTGTGCGGCTCTGCAGGTGGAGGTAGGTGCAGGGTATTATATATCTAGTGTGCGGCTCTGCAGGAGGAGGTAGGTGCAGGGTATTATATATCTAGTGTGCGGCTCTGCAGGAGGAGGTAGGTGCAGGGTATTATATATCTAGTGTGCGGCTCTGCAGGTGGAGGTAGGTGCAGGGTATTATATATCTAGTGTGCGGCTCTGCAGGTGGAGGTAGGTGCAGGGTATTATATATCTAGTGTGCGGCTCTGCAGGTGGAGGTAGGTGCAGGGTATTATATATCTAGTGTGCGGCTCTGCAGGTGGAGGTAGGTGCAGGGTATTATATATCTAGTGTGCAGCTCTGCAGGTGGAGGTAGGTGCAGGGTATTATATAT
Source organism: Anomaloglossus baeobatrachus (assembly GCF_048569485.1). NCBI lineage: Eukaryota > Metazoa > Chordata > Amphibia > Anura > Aromobatidae > Anomaloglossus > Anomaloglossus baeobatrachus. The sequence goes on from NC_134357.1 coordinate 585,845,941, forward strand.
CTAGTGTGCGGCTCTGCAGGTGGAGGTAGGTGCAGGGTATTATATATCTAGTGTGCGGCTCTGCAGGTGGAGGTAGGTGCAGGGTATTATATATCTAGTGTGCGGCTCTGCAGGTGGAGGTAGGTGCAGGGTATTATATATCTAGTGTGCGGCTCTGCAGGTGGAGGTAGGTGCAGGGTATTATATATCTAGTGTGCGGCTCTGCAGGTGGAGGTAGGTGCAGGGTATTATATATCTAGTGTGCGGCTCTGCAGGTGGAGGTAGGTGCAGGTTATTATATATCTAGTGTGCGGCTCTGCAGGTGGAGGTAGGTGCAGGGTATTATATATCTAGTGTGCGGCTCTGCAGGAGGAGGTAGGTGCAGGGTATTATATATCTAGTGTGCGGCTCTGCAGGTGGAGGTAGGTGCAGGGTATTATATATCTAGTGTGCGGCTCTGCAGGAGGAGGTAGGTGCAGGGTATTATATATCTGTGTGCGGCTCTGCAGGTGGAGGTAGGTGCAGGGTATTATATATCTAGTGTGCGGCTCTGCAGGTGGAGGTAGGTGCAGGGTATTATATATCTAGTGTGCGGCTCTGCAGGTGGAGGTAGGTGCAGGGTATTATATATCTAGTGTGCGGCTCTGCAGGTGGAGGTAGGTGCAGGTTATTATATATCTAGTGTGCGGCTCTGCAGGTGGAGGTAGGTGCAGGGTATTATATATCTAGTGTGCGGCTCTGCAGGTGGAGGTAGGTGCAGGTTATTATATATCTAGTGTGCGGCTCTGCAGGTGGAGGTAGGTGCAGGGTATTATATATCTAGTGTGCGGCTCTGCAGGTGGAGGTAGGTGCAGGGTATTATATATCTAGTGTGCGGCTCTGCAGGTGGAGGTAGGTGCAGGGTATTATATATCTAGTGTGCGGCTCTGCAGGTGGAGGTAGGTGCAGGGTATTATATATCTAGTGTGTGGCTCTGCAGGTGGAGGTAGGTGCAGGGTATTATATATCTAGTGTGCGGCTCTGCAGGAGGAGGTAGGTGCAGGTTATTATATATCTGTGTGCGGCTCTGCAGGTGGAGGTAGGTGCAGGGTATTATATATCTAGTGTGCGGCTCTGCAGGAGGAGGTAGGTGCAGGGTATTATATATCTAGTGTGCGGCTCTGCAGGTGGAGGTAGGTGCAGGGTATTATATATCTAGTGTGCGGCTCTGCAGGTGGAGGTAGGTGCAGGGTATTATATATCTAGTGTGCGGCTCTGCAGGTGGAGGTAGGTGCAGGGTATTATATATCTAGTGTGCGGCTCTGCAGGTGGAGGTAGGTGCAGGTTATTATATATCTAGTGTGCGGCTCTGCAGGTGGAGGTAGGTGCAGGGTATTATATATCTAGTGTGCGGCTCTGCAGGTGGAGGTAGGTGCAGGGTATTATATATCTAGTGTGCGGCTCTGCAGGAGGAGGTAGGTGCAGGTTATTATATATCTAGTGTACGGCTCTGCAGGAGGAGGTAGGTGCAGGTTATTATATATCTAGTGTGCGGCTCTGCAGGTGGAGGTAGGTGCAGGGTATTATATATCTAGTGTGCGGCTCTGCAGGTGGAGGTAGGTGCAGGGTATTATATATCTAGTGTGCGGCTCTGCAGGTGGAGGTAGGTGCAGGGTATTATATATCTAGTGTACGGCTCTGCAGGAGGAGGTAGGTGCAGGTTATTATATATCTAGTGTGCGGCTCTGCAGGTGGAGGTAGGTGCAGGGTATTATATATCTAGTGTGCGGCTCTGCAGGTGGAGGTAGGTGCAGGGTATTTTATATCTAGTGTGCGGCTCTGCAGGTGGAGGTAGGTGCAGGTTATTATATATCTAGTGTGCGGCTCTGCAGGTGGAGGTAGGTGCAGGGTATTCTCTCTCAGGATTAGTCGTTATTCACACTCACTTCTATAATAGCATTTAATTGTTTTGCATAAAATACTTGGGTTGGTGGAATAACTGATGCACTGTGATGTAATCATTATTATCAGTCCGGTACCTAGAATCTGTCTGTGTCTCTCTGTTTGTTTCTCGCTCTTTGTTTCTCTCTGTCTCTGTCTGTGTCTCTGTCTGTGTCTCTGTCTGTGTCTCTGTCTGTGTCTCTCTGTGTCTCTGTCTCTTTCTCTCTCTGTCTGTCTGTCTCTCTGTCTGTATATCTCTCTCTGTCTGTGTCTGTCTCTCTGTGTTTCTCTCTGTGTCTTTTTCTTTCTGTCTCTGTCTGTGTCTCTTTCTGTGTCTCTCTGTGTGTCTCTGTCTGTGTCTCTCTGTGTCTCTGTCTATGTCTCTCTCTGTCTGTATATCTCTCTGTCTGTCTCTGTGTTTCTCTCTGTGTCTTTTTCTTTCTGTCTCTGTCTGTGTCTCTCTGTCTGTCTCTGTCTGTATCTCTTTATGCCTGTCGTTTCTCTATCTGTGTCTCTCTCTGTCTGTGTCTCTCTCTGTCTCTGTCTCTTTTTGTCTGTCTGTGTCTCTCTCTGTCTGTCACTGTCTGTATCTATTTTTGTCTGTCTGTGTGTCTGTATCTGTCTGTGTCTCTCTCTGTCTGTGTCGCCCTGTCTGTGTCTCTCTCTCTGTCTGTCTGTCAGTCTCTCAGTCTAAAAGCCGCATAGGAACACTTTAAAATGTGGATCTACCAATGTGCTGCTGGAGATACGACACATGTCCAGGAGAACTATAATGCAAGGTGGTTTAAATCAACGTGTTACAAAGTGTACCCCACTTCTTCATCAGGAAATGCACCAGAATGTGTTTCTCTGTCTGTCTCTATCTGTCTCTATCCGTATCTGTGTCTTTTTCTGTCTGTGCCTGTCTGACTCTCTGTGTGTGTCTCTCTCTCTATCCGTCCCTCCACTGATATCATATTACCTCATACATAAGCTTCCTACGCTAAAGGCTGCTTTACACGGTACGACCGATTGTGCAATTTCACAATCGATCGTACCCGCCCCCGTCCTTTTTGCGTCACGGGCAAATCGCTGCCCGTGGCGCACAAAGTCGGTAACCCCCCGTCACACGTACTTACCTCCCGTCCGACCTCGCTGTGGGTGGCGAACGTCCACTTCCTGGAGTGGGAGGGACGTTCGGCGTCACAGCGACGTCACACGGCCGCCGGCCAATAGAAGCGGAGGAGCGGAGATGAGTGGGACGTAAACATCCCGCCCACCTCCTTCCTTCACATAGCCGGCGAGAGCCGCGGGCCGCAGGTAAGCGATGTTCATCGTTCCCGGGGTGTCACACGGAGCGGCGTGTGCTACCCCGGGAACGATGAACAATGAAATTAAACGATATTATGAAACCTAACGAGCAGTACTCGACTCACGATTTGTGAGCGATACTGCGTCGCTAGGAGGTGTCACACAGGCCGGCACCGCCAGCGATGCCGGATGTGCGTCACAAAAACCGTGACCCTGACGATCTATCGCACGATAGATCTTCTGGTGTAAAGCAGCCTTAAGAATGTCCTTTGTTGCCTAAAGCAACCAATCACAGGTCCTATTAATGACCTGTAGCTCTCAGCTCCATTGACTTTAATGTAAGCAGGTTTTTTGGCAAATAACTGTAAAGTGTGGGGTTAAATTTCCCCCTCAAAACATAGTCTATGACGTTCCCTGAGTCACATGAGGCGTCTGTGCAAAATTTTGTTGTGATTGTAAATACAACGGTGTGGATTCCTTTAGCGGACATACACACACACATACATACACACACATAGATACACACACACATACATACATACACACAAACAAACGTACACATACATACATACTGTACATACACATACATACACTCGGCTTTATATATTAAATTTAACAAAATTGAGTACACCCCTCACATTTTTGTAAATATTTTTAAATATCTTTCCATGGGACAATACTGAGCATCTGACCCTGTGATACAATGTACAGTGTCAGTGTGCATCTTGTATAACAGTGTAAATTTGAGGTCCTCCAAATAATGAAACACACAGCCATTAATGTCCAAACTGCTGGCAACAAAAGTGAGTACACCCCTAAGTTAAAATGGACAAATTGTGCTCAATTTCCCTCCCCAGTGTCATGTGACTCATTAGTGTTACAAGATCTCAGGCGTGAATGGGGAGCAGGTGTGTTACATTCGGTGTTATCGCTCACACACTCCTTCATACTGGTCACTGGAAATTCAGCATGGCTCTTCATGGCAAATAATTCTCTGAGGAGTTGACAAAAAGAATTGTTGCTCTTCATATAAGAAGATTGCCAACACCCTGAAGCTGAGCTGCAGCACAGTGGTGGCCAAGACCATACAGTAGTATAACAAAACAGGATCCCGTCAGAACAGGCCTCACCATGGTCAACCACAGAAGCTAAATGCACATGCTCAGCGTTATATCCAGAGGTCCTTTTTTTCACAATATACGTATGAGTGCTGCCAGCATTGCTGCAGAGGTTACAAGGGTAGGGGGTCCACCAGTCAGTGCTCAGACTATAAGCCACACACTGCAGAAGTTACAGGGGTGGGGGATCCGCTGCATCACATTGCTCTGCATGGATGTCATCCCAGAAGGAAGCCTCTTCTAAAGAGGATGCAAAAGAAAGCCTGCAAACGGTTTGCTGAAGACAAGCAGACTAAGGACAGGGATTATTGGAACTGTCCTGTGGCCTGATGAAACCAAGATAAACTTATTTGCATCAGATGGGGTCAAGCGTGTAGGCCGACAATGAAGTGAGGAGCACAAATACAAGTGTGTCCCGCCTACGGTCAGGCATGGTGGTGGAGGGTCATGATTTTGGAATGCATGGGTGCTACTGGCTGTGGGGGGCTACAGTTCAATGCCAAAAATTTAACATGTCCTGTGACATCCTGAAGCAGAGCAAGATCCCCTCCCCTCATATTCCAACATAACAACCCCAAACACCTCCAAGATCACCACTGCCTAGCTAAAGAAACTGAGGGTGAAGGTGCTGGACCGGCCAAGCGTCTCCAGACCTAAACCCTATGGGACATCTGTGGAACCTCATTAAACAGAACGTGGAGGAGCACAAGGTCTCTAACATCCACCAGCTCTGTGATGTCGTCATGGAGGATGGAAAAGGTTTCTAGTGTCTTCTGCAAAGCTCTAGTGAATTCCATGCCCAAGAATGTTAAGCCCGTGCTGGAAAATAATGATGGCCACACATAATACTCACACCAAGAGCACAATTTGGCCATTAAAACTTAGGGGTGTACTCACTTTTGTTGCTAGCGGTAAGACATTAATAGCTGTGTGTTGAGGTATTTAGAGGACACAAAGATTTACACTGTTATACAAGCTGCACACTGACTACTGTACATTGTATCAAAGTGTCAGATCTTCAGTGTTGTCCCATGGAAAGATATAATAAAATGTGGCAGACCCAACACTCCAGCCTTAAACACTGTGCACTTGAAGGGTCTGCTTTGGACACACACCACCTGTCTATGGTCCCTCCAAAAGGAACTCTCTTTGTCTCAAGACGTTGGTGCAGTCAGTAGCAGGAGTCTGGTAAGTGATTACATTCCAGAGGTTTTCAATGGGGTTCAGGTCTGGAGATTGGGCTGGCTATGACAGAGTTTTGATGTGGCGGTCCTTCATCCACACATTGATTGACCTAGCTGTGTGGCATGGGGCATTGTCCTGCTGGAAAAAACAGTCCTCAAAGTTGGGGAACACTTTCTGGTGATTATAAACTAGTGACTATATAAGTTGAATCACTCTCACACTAATAGAAATAAAGCATGATTATTAAGGTTATAAAGCCAATTATTCTGACAGTTTAAGAGCTAAATAATCAGATACCAGAAGATTTTCCAATGATCTGTTAGACCCGCAACACACATCCGTTTAATTTGTACGTGTGCGGTACGTATTTGCACGTACCGGAGACACGTACACACGGAGCCCCATGTTAGTCAATGGTAGATGGCACACACACGTAAAATCACACGGAACGTGTGTCCGTGTGGTAAGTACGTGTGTGCGCTTTTCTACCCGGACGACATGTCTGTTTTTGGCCGGCAGCACGCATGCACAGACTCGCTTTAGTCTATGGGTCCGTGCCTGCACGGACCGCATACGGAGTATCTCCGTGTTCAGCACGTTTCGTGCGTGTGCGTTTTTACACTAGCGATCTTATTTTTATTTTTTTTTAATTTAAATTCAGTATACTTACCTTTTTTTTCTGCTATTCTCAGTCATACTTACATTGGCGCTCGTTTTTTTTCTTCCCCCGGCTCATACCGCTCCCCGATCACCAGCGCGGCGAGGAACAGCCGTGCAGAGAATACGCGGCAACAATTACTTTGAATAAGCCGGCCGCTCATTCATCCATCTCGTATTTCCTGCTTTCCCCACCCACAGAAGCCTGTGATTGGTTGCAGTCAGATACGCCCCCCACGCTGAGTGACAGGTGTCTCACTGCACCCAATCACAGCAGCCGGTGGGCGTGTCTATACTGTGCAGTAAAATAAATAAATAAATTTAAAAAAACGGCGTGCGGTCCCCCCAAATTTTAATACCAGCCAGATAAAGCCATACGGCTGAAGGCTGGTTTTCTCAGGATGGGGAGCTCCACATTATGGGGAGCCCCCCAGCCTAAAAATATCAGTCAGCAGCCGCCCAGAATTGCCGCATACATTAGATGCGACAGTTCTGGGACTGTACCCGGCTCTTCCCGATTTGCCCTGGTGCTTTGGCAAATCGGGGTAATATGGAGTTTTTGGCAGCCCACAGCTGCCAATAAGTCCTAGATTAATCATGTCAGGCGTCTCCCCGAGATACCTTCCATGATTAATCTGTAAATAAACACACACACCCGAACAATACTTTATTAGAAAAAAAAAACACTAACAAATTCCCTGGTTCACCAATTTTATAAGCCCGAAAAAGCCCTCCATGTCCGGCGTCATCCAGGATGGTCCAGCGTCGCTTCCAGCTCTGCTGCATGAAGGTGACCGGAGCTGCAGAAGACACCGCCGCTCCTGTCAGCTCCACGCAGCTAATAAAGGGAATAGCGCAATCAGCTGAGCTGTCACTGAGGTTACTCGCAGCCAACGCTGAATACAGCTGATCGCGCTATTCCCTTCATTAGCTGCGTGGAGCTGACAGGAGCGGCGGTGTCTTCTGCAGCTCCGGTCACCTTCATGCAGCAGAGCTGGAAGCGACGCTGGACCATCCTGGATGACGCCGGACATGGAGGGCTTTTTCGGGCTTATAAAATTGGTGAACAAGGCAATTTGTTAGTGTTTTTTTTTCTAATAAAGGATTGTTCGTGTGTGTGTGTTTATTTACTGTAATTTACATATTAATCATGGAAGGTATCTCGGGGAGACGCCTGACATGATTAATCTAGGACTTATTGGCAGCTATGGGCTGCCAAAAACTCCTTATTACCCCGATTTGCCAACGCACCAGGGCAAATCGGGAAGAGCCGGGTACAGTCCCAGAACTGTCGCATCTAATGTATGCGGCAATTCTGGGCGGCTGCTGACTGATATTGTTAGGCTGGGGGGCTCCCCATAACGTGGGGCTCCCCATCCTGAGAATACCAGCCTTCAGCAGTATGGCTTTATCTGGCTGGTATTAAAATTGGGGGTGACCGCACGCCGGTTTATTTAATTATTTATTTATTTATTTTACTGCACAGTATAGATACGCCCACCGGCTGCTGTGATTGGGTGCAGTGAGACAGCTGTCACTCAGCGTGGGGGGCGTGTCTGACTGCAACCAATCACAGGCGTCTGTGGGTGGGGAAAGCAGGGAATACGAGATTGATTAATGAGCGGCCGGCATATTCAAAGTAATTGTTGCCGCTTATTCTCTGCACAGCTGTTCCTCGCCGCGCTGGTGATCGGGGAGCGGTAAGTATGAGAGAGGGCTGCTCACTTCAGTCACTCGGGGGATTAGCGGTCACTGGTGAATCCTTCACAGGTGACCGCTAATCAGTACGCGGCACACAGACAGAGCCGCGGCATGACAATGAAGTCGGGTGAAGTTCACCCGAGTTCATTCTCATCGCGCAACTCTGTCTACTGTCATCCGACATGTATCAACGACATTGTGCAACACACAAACGGACATTCCACACGGACATTCCACGTACACATACACGGGCATTTTACACGTACACAAAGCTCGCATACGCCATAACACGGATGCCATACGTACCGGATAAACGCCCCAAAAAAACGGAACACGGACCCGAAAAACGGACCGTGTCACACGGACGTTTTTTTTGCGGAAGTGTGTTTTAGGCCTTAAACAGATTAAAGTGTATTGAATGAAAGAAGCTACCGTCTAATAGAGATGTTCCTACCATACAAGGGATCAGTTATATACTGTAGGTGGGATGTGCCACGATCTTCTTAGATGCAAAAATGATTCTTCTTTGAATGGTAAAATTTGAGCAAGAGGAGGTTTGAACTTCAAAATTTGTGCAAGGAGAAGAATCCAATGGATAAGGAAGTTTTGAGTTACTTCGCCCTGGCCAGTGGTGTGAGATTCATTGTCTCGGTTGTGACATCACAGTCTATGAAGTGCTTTGATGGTCATAATTCATCCGTGTTTTGGAGAAAAACAATGACCTTTATCAGGGATCACAGCATAGACTGATGTGGTTCATAAAGGTCCATAATGAGCAATCATCCTTAACCCCCACTGATCCAAGAAGTGCCATTACGAGGTGAGTATTATCCATCCATAAATGCAATTACGGTAGTTCAATCTCATTGTTTTAATCCACCTGGTATCAATGTATTGAAATGAAAGATTGAGAGTGTTTCAACCTTTGTTCTATGAATTCGCCAAGTCTCCAAGGTGAATGGCTCTGAACTGAGCCAAAGTGTAGGACCAATTTGAGGAGTAAGTTTTTGTTATTATGCTTGGAGGTAAGATCTATTCTCCAAAGAAATTAAATCTGCAGATCCAAAACATAAATCAATACGGGAAAATGTGTTATCTTTATGAAAATGACAAGAACATACTCCATCATGGAGGTGCCAAGGTCTTCACACCTCCGGGAATGACTACGTGGAAGCCCGGTCAGATAAATGATGAGAGGGTGGGTTGGTCTGTATAACAGTGTCCAGTACAAGGTCAACATCTCCTCAAAGCTCGCTCACATGAGCCATGATTCTCTTTTCCGAGTTTGAGCACAGTGTCAGTTTACTGTGATCCGATTCTTACATGCGAGAATCTTAACACAGATGCGGAGAAGTCGAATAACTTAATTCTCCATTTTCTTCATTGTCTGTGTCCACATAAATCGGACTGCACTTGGATAACATAAGATGTTTTACACATACCTACAGTTAGGTCCAGAAATCTTTGGACAGTGACACAATTTTGGCGAGTTGGGCTCTGCATGCCACCACATTGGATTTGAAATGAAACCTCTACAACAGAATTCAAGTGCAGATTGTAACGTTTAATTTGAAGGTTTGAACAAAAATATCTGATAGAAATTGTAGGAATTGTCACATTTCTTTACAAACACTCCACATTTTAGGAGGTCAAAAGTAATTGGACAAATAAACCAAACCCAAACAAAATATTTTTATTTTCAATATTTTGTTGCGAATCCTTTGGAGGCAATCACTGCCTTAAGTCTGGAACCCATGGACATCACCAAACGCTGGGTTTCCTCCTTCTTAAAGAAGTTGTCCAGTTACCAAAACTGATTTTTTTTTTTTCTGATAAATCTTGCTAATATGTGACCCTCAACACATCTATTATGTTTTTTCAGCAAAATTACCTTTTATTGTGCACTAGCAGCACACGGTCATTGCTGGCTCCAGCTCTGATGGGGTTAATCTCTCCTCTGACTTCCTGTGCTCAGTTCCTACAAGTCCCAGAATTCTTTGTGGCTCTAGGGCGGTGTCTGGCTTATCTAACACACCCATTGTGTCTAATACACCCACTCTGCTCCCACCCAAACCCTCCTCCCTGCCTCTTCCCTGTGGATGCACTGAGATCAATCATACAGAGACAGCAGCAGCTCTACACAGCCAGGGGAAGAAAGTGTGTGTGCACGTATATACAGTGTATGTGTATGTGTGCGCGTATATACAGTGTGTGTGTATATACAGTGTGTGTGTGAGTGTGTATGTGTGTGTGTATGTCATACTCACGTGTCTGCAGGGTCCCGGTGCCATGCCCGCTTCCAGCCCCTGTCTCGGTACCACCGCTTCGGCTGTGTGCAGTCTCCCCGGGGCACGTACGAAGCTTGCAGGACCTGGCGGTGGATCACCTGATGCAGTCACCTGACGCATCAGCTGATCGATTCTCGTGGTGTGGCTTTTTCGCGCCCGGCCGGCTATCAGCTGATCCTGTCGTCAGGGGACTTCATCAGCTGATTACCGGCAGCTCCTGCAGTGATGGGCCAGGATCAGACTCCGCTTCAGGAGCTACCGGTAATCAGCACAGACGTGAGTATTTATTTTTTTTTTTTTTTTTCTACTGATGCATCAGCTGATTGTATAATCGGCTTTTATACAATCAGCTGATGTGTCATGTGATTCACGTAGTTTAACCTGACACATCATCTGATCGCTTTGCCTTGTAGCAAACCGATCAGATGATATTGGATCCGGATTGGACGGCGCGGGACCCTAACCCAGGATTACTGCGGAGGGGGGTTTATTTCAATAAAGATGGAGTCACTAATTGTGTTGTGTTTTATTTCTAATAAAAATATTTTTCTGTGTGTTGTGTTTTTTTTTTTATCATTACTAGAAATTCATGGTGGCCATGTCTAATATTGGCGTGACACCATGAATTTCGGGCTTAGGGCTAGCTGATAATATACAGCTAGCCCTAACTCCATTATTACCCAGCTAGCCACCCGGCATCAGGGCAGCTGAAAGAGTTGGATACAGCTCCAGAAGATGGCGCTTCTATGAAAGCGCCATTTTCTGGGGTGGCTGCGGACTGCAATTCGCAGTGGGGGTGCCCAGAAAGCTTGGGCACCCTTCACTGTGGATTCCAATCCCCAGCTGCCTAGTTGTACCCGGCTGGACACTAAAATTAGGCGAAGCTCACGTCATTTTTTTTTTTAAAATTATTTCATGAAATTCATGAAATAATTAAAAAAAAAAAAGGGCTTCTCTATATTTTTGGTTCCCAGCCGGGTACAAATAGGCAGCTGGGAGTTGGGGGCAGCCCGTACCTGCCTGCTGTACCCGGCTAGCATACAAAAATATGGCGAAGCCCATGTCATTTTTTTTTTCTTTTTGGGTAAAAAACTGCATACAGTCCTGGATGGAGGATGCTGAGCCTTGTAGTTCTGCAGCTGCTGTCTGCTCTCCTGCATACACTAGTGAATGGAGGATGCTGAGCCTTGTAGTTCTGCAGCTGCTGTCTGCTCTCCTGCATACACTAGTTAATGGAGGATTCTGAGCCTTGTAGTTCTGCAGCTGCTGTCTGCTCTCCTGCATACAATGAACATTTTGAATAAGGAAATGACATCAGACCTTTTTTTTTTTTTTTTCATCAACAATCTTTAATGGCATTGTGCACTGATTAAAAACGCAGTGAGCAAAAACGCAGCAAAAAAGGCACCAAATCGCGGCAAAAACATGACATGCAGCACCGCAGGTGACAGAGCAGAGCAAGTTGGTGACATGTTCTGCTCTGACACATAGTGTGCTGCATGTCACTGTATCCACTCTGGGACTTGTTGTGCAGGTGACCGGATGATACATGTCACTAACTGCCCCACTCTGTGATTTCTGCTGCATAGTACCAACTGTATACACTCTCACCTGCACAACAAGTCCCATAGTGGAGACAGTTAGTGACATGTAGCATCCGGTCACCTGCACAACAAGTGCCAGAGTGGAGAAAGATAGTGACATGCAGCACACTATGTGTCAGAGCAGAGCATGTCACTGTCTCCACTCCGCTGACCTCACAGCCCGTACACGCTGCGATGGATGCAGGGGGACACAGAACAAGTAATCGGCCGACACTGGAGTCATCTGATTACTTGGGATGAATTGAGCAGTAAAATGCTCTGGTGCTCGATGGGCGAAGCCCATGCCGATTTTTAAAAAAAAAAAATTCATTAAAAATAAAAAAACAAAAAAAATCACATTGTTTGTGGGCTCCCGCTGCATTTTCTATTGCTAAGGGTAACCAAAGCAGCTACTGGCTGCTAGCCCCCGCTGCTTGGTGTTACTTTCACTGGCAATAGAAATGCAGGGAAGCATTTTTTTTTTTTATATAAAGGTTTTTCCCTGAAAATGTTTTTAAGAAAATGACGTGGGCTTCGCCATATTTTTGTATGCTAGCCAGGTACAGCAGGCAGCTACGGGCTGCCCCAAACCCCCAGCTGCCTAGTTGTACCCGGCTGGGAACCAAAAATATAGAGAAGCCCTTTTTTTTCATGAATTTCATGAAATAATTAAAAAAAAAATAAAAAAAATGATGTGGGCTTCACCAAATTTTTGAGTCCAGCCAGGTACAACTAGGCAGCTGGGTATTGGAATCCACAGTGCAGGGTGCCCAAACTTTCTGGGCCCCCCACTGCGAATTGCAGTCCACAGCTGCCCCAGAAAATGGCGCTTTCATAGAAGCGCCATCTTCAGGCGCTGTATCCAACTCTTCCAGTGGCCCTGGTGGCAGGTGGCACGCTGGGTAATAAGGGGTTAATACCAGCTATGTTTTACCAGCTGGTATAAAGCCCGAGATTCTTAATGTCAGGCCAAGTTTAACCTGGCCATTAAGAATCTCCAACAAAGGGTTTAAAAAAAAAAAAAAAAGACATCACACAGAGAAAAATACTTTATTAGAAATAAATACACAGACACAGTAGGGACTCCATGTTTATTACTCCCTCTCACCCCTCCACGATGGAGAGATTTCTGTACTGACCATGCCAGGAGAGAGCGAGGAAAAGAGAGCGAGCGGGGGAGGGAGAAGAGAGCAAGCGGGGGGGAGAAGAGAGGGGGGGAGAGAAGAGAGAGAGAGGGGGGAGAGAAGAGAGAGAGAGGGGGGGGAGAAGAGAGAGAGGGGGGGAGAAGAGAGAAGAGAGAGGGGGAGAAGAGGGAGAAGAGAGAGGGGGGAGAAGAGAGAGAGAGAGAGGGGGGGAGAAGAGAGAGGGGGGGAGAAGAGAGAAGAAGAGAGAGAGGGGGGGAGAAGAGAGAGAGGGGGGAGAAGAGAGAGAGGGGGGGGAGAAGAGAGAGGGGGGGAGAAGAGAGAGAGGGGGGAGAAGAGAGAAGAAGAGAGAGAGAGAGGGGGGAGAAGAGAGAAGAAGAGAGAGAGGGGGGGGAGAAGAGAGAAGAAGAGAGAGAGGGGGGGAGAAGAGAGAGAGGGGGGAGAAGAGAGAGAGGGGGGAGAAGAGAGAGAGGGGGGAGAAGAGAGAGGGGGGGGAGAAGAGAGAGAGGGGGGAGAAGAGAGAGAGGGGGGGAGAAGAGAGAGAGGGGGGGGAGAAGAGAGAGAGGGGGGGAGAAGAGAGAGAGGGGGGGGAGAAGAGAGAGAGGGGGGGAGAAGAGAGAGAGAGAGGGGGGGAGAAGAGAGAGAGAGAGGGGGGGAGAAGAGAGAGAGAGAGGGGGGAGAAGAGAGAGAGAGAGAGGGGGGAGAAGAGAGAGAGAGAGGGGGGGGGAGAAGAGAGTGGGGAAAGAAGAGGGGGGGGCAGAGGTGCTCTGTCACCAACTGTCTCCACTCTGTGACTTGTGGTGCAGGTGACAGAGTGCAGACAGTTGGTCCCATGCAGCAGGACAGGTGGCAGAGCACAGCGGTGACATGCCTGTCAGTGTCTTGCTGCTGGGAGGAGCACACGATCACATTGCCCGACACCGGCCGCTCTCCTGACATCGCAGCAGAGCGGGCGGGTGGACAGTGTGATCACATACTTACGTGCAGGGGGGGATTCAGCTGAAGACCCCCCCACCGGAACTGCACACTGGCGCCCCATGCCTCACCATCTGCAGGACGCTTAGCCGGCTCCACACTGACGTCCTCCGGATCCTCCCCTCGATGCTGAGCTGTGACGTGCGGTAGTCACCGCCCACAGCCCTGTCACTCAATCTGAGTGGCACCGGCATCCTGTGACGTACCCGTCTTGTTTGAGAGCCCGGAAATGCCGGGACGTCAGAGGATGCCGGCGGCCACAGCTCCAGGGGGTCATGTGACAGGCACTGAGCGTGCAGCATAGCGCCGCTCAGTGCCAGAAATGGTAATACAAGCCAATGGAGAAAATACCTAGAATTGTAAGTAGAACTTAGACAGAAAATAAAAAAAATGGGTTAACCACCCCTTTAATGCTTTTCCAGGCCTTTACAGCCGCAGCCTTCAGGTCTTGCTTGTTTGTGGGTCTTTCCGTCTTAAGTCTGGATTTGAGCAAGTGAAATGCATGCTCAATTGGGTTAAGATCTGGTGATTGACTTGGCCATTGCAGAATGTTCCACTTTTTTGCACTCATGAACTCCTGGGTAGCTTTGGCTGTATGCTTGGGGTCATTGTCCATCTGTACTATGAAGCGCCGTCCGATCAACTTTGCGGCATTTGGCTGAATCTGGGCTGAAAGTATATCCCTGTACACCTCAGAATTCATCCGGCTACTCTTGACATAACAGCAGACATCAATAAACACAAGTGACCCAGTGCCATTGAAAGCCATGCATGCCCATGCCATCACGTTGCCTCCACCATATTTTACAGAGGATGTGGTGTGCCTTGGATCATGTGCCGTTCCCTTTCTTCTCCAAACTTTTTTCTTCCCATCATTCTGGTACAGGTTGATCTTTGTCTCATCTGTCCATAGAATACTTTTCCAGAACTGAGCTGGCTTCATGAGGTGTTTTTCAGCAAATGTAACTCTGGCCTGTCTATTTTTGGAATTGATGAATGGTTTGCATCTAGATGTGAACCCTTTGTATTTACTTTCATGGAGTCTTCTCTTTACTGTTGACTTAGAGACAGATACACCTACTTCACTGAGAGTGTTCTGGACTTCAGTTGATGTTGTGAATGGGTTCTTCTTCACCAAAGAAAGTATGCGGCGATCATCCACCACTGTTGTCATCCGTGGACGCCCAGGCCTTTTTGAGTTCCCAAGCTCACCAGTCAATTCCTTTTTTCTCAGAATGTACCAGACTGTTGATTTTGCTACTCCAAGCATGTCTGCTATCTCTCTGATGGATTTTTTCTTTTTTTTTCAGCCTCAGGGTGTTCTGCTTCACCTCAATTGAGAGTTCCTTAGACCGCATGTTGTCTGGTCACAGCAACAGCTTCCAAATGCAAAACCACAGACCTGTAATCAACCCCAGACCTTTTAACTACTTCATTGATTACAGGTTAACGAGGGAGACGCCTTCAGAGTTAATTGCAGCCCTTAGAGTCCCTTGTCCAATTACTATTGGTCCCTTGAAAAAGAGGAGGCTATGCATTACAGAGCTATGATTCCTAAACCCTTTCTCCGATTTGGATGTGAAAACTCTCATATTGCAGCTGGGAGTGTGCACTTTCAGCCCATATTATATATATAATTGTATTTCTGAACATGTTTTTGTAAACAGCTAAAATAACAAAACTTGTGTCACTGTCCAAATATTTCTGGCCCTGACTGTATTGAGTTGAATTGGTGCTTGTGATCCGATATACAGTGGAAACTTGGTTTACGAGAACAACCCGTTCTGGGAGTGTGCTTGTAAACCAAGTTACTCGTCTAGCAAAGAAAGATTTCCTATAGGAAATAATGCAAGCTCAGACAATTCGTTCCACAACTTGTTCAATGTCCCATCCTGGTCCCCTATTGTGCCATTCCACACATGCACAAACACGCACGCACACACACACATTATGCTCACCTTACCTTCCGTTCCATCGCCAGCCTCATGGTTCTTGTAGTTCGCCGGTGCAGGATGTGTATTGTGTAGCCATTGCAACCGATGTCGGAGCTTCCACTGCCAGAGCGCTAACGTTAAAGGCAGGAGTCGCTTGACTCTGATTGGCCAGCGTGCTGCCTTTGAGTAGCGGCTGACAGCGGAAGTTCCTCCATCGTCGCGATGGTTACCCGATACACATCCTGTACCGGCAAACCATGAGGCTGGTGATGGAACGGAAGGTAAGGTGAGCATACTATGTGTGTGTGCATGCATGTTTGTGTGTGTTTGTGCCGACTGCAAGAGCGAGTCAGAGCGCGGTTAAAGTACGGAACCGGAAGTGTGTGCGGTGAGTATTTGCTCGTACGGCAAAGCTTGCTCGTAAACTGAGTTACAAATTTACAGCAAGCTTTGCTCATATAGCGAAATACTCGCAAACTGGGTTACTCGTAAACCGAGGTTCCACTGCACACTGATCGGCACTGCCCTATAGAATAATATATTCATTCAATGTACAGTATATGGTCGTTGAGCATAGCCTAACAATATCACTGGGGCCAGATTCAATATGACAGCCTTTGACATTATGTCATGCAAGGGCCATGATCAGTGGCAATTAGGTTGTGTTGTGCAAATTACTCTAGCTAGCTAGCTAGCTATTTTATTTTGCTTTATGGGAGGCATGACGTACTGAACTAGACAGAGCCAAGTATAATATACACAAATTATATCTTACCTCAATTATAATCTACAGTAGTTTTACATCAGCTTATCTCCTTTCCATTCAGGGCCCTACAATATCGGATCCTCTCAGTGGAGATTATATAAGAGAATTCTCCTGATTGACCCTTCAAGGATGGATATGGACAGGGACAAGATGGCGGAGAGGATATTCCACCTCACCCTAGAGATCCTCTTCCGGCTTACTGGAGAGGTGAGAGATTCTGATGACGTCACATTACATCATTCTTATCTATGGGAATAACAGATGGACAGAACTGGAGAGGTGAGGACTCTGGAAATGTCTGGAGTGAGATTTATTACTGTGTCTCTCCATAACCAGGATTACACAGTAGTGAAGAAGACCTCTAGTGAGCGCTGTCAGGCCTCTGTGTCTGAGGGATGGGGAAGACCCCTGAGCCCAATCACGGGGCCTCCACCTCACCCCCCGATACATGAGGACATCAATGACCAGAAGATCCTAGAACTCACCTACAAGATGATTGAGCTGCTGACTGGAGAGGTGACACTGGTGGGAATGCTGGGACATTATACAGTAACGCTATGAAGGGATCGGGGGTGACGGTATCATTGTATGTGTCAGGTTCCTATAAGGTGTCAGGACGTCACCGTCTATTTCTCCATGGAGGAGTGGGAGTATTTAGAAGGACACAAAGATCTGTACACGGACGTCATGATGGTGGTTCCCCAGCCCCTCACATCACCAGGTAATAGACAGGACTAAATACACACGGCCTATAATTATCTGTATGTAAGGAATGAATTCAGTCCCTGTATGTGTCTCCTCCAGTTCTATCCAGTAAGAGGACAACACCAGAGAGATGTCCCCGTCCTCTTCTCCCACAGGACTGTAAACAAGAAGACCCCGATGTTCCTCAGGATCATAAGGTAGATGGAGAGAAGGAGCCATGAAATCTCCCTATGATGTGTAGGCGGCTGTGAAGGTCTTGTGCTCAGTCTTGTTTTATCCTCCAGTATTATATGTGTTATACTTGTGTAATGAGAGCGGTGGAGATGGCAGGATTAGAGCTGATCATAGATGGGACTTCTCCATCTATCTGTGACTTTTACAATATTTGTTTCAGGGGGAAGATCTGCCCCATATTAATACTACAGAGACATATGTGAGGGATGAAGAGCAGAGTAAAGCGGAGATTCCGATCTATGACCGCCCAGGTGAGTAGTATATCACCGTATAGTAGAATGAAGATGACTATATATCAAACTTTTATTTCACAAAAAAAATTCTATATCAACCCCTTAACGACCGCGGGCAGTAATCTTACATCCTAGCGGTC
Organism: Anomaloglossus baeobatrachus; assembly: GCF_048569485.1. Classification (NCBI taxonomy): domain Eukaryota; kingdom Metazoa; phylum Chordata; class Amphibia; order Anura; family Aromobatidae; genus Anomaloglossus; species Anomaloglossus baeobatrachus. Next base: position 585,863,791 of record NC_134357.1, read on the forward strand.
ATAGTGTTACTGCCCGCGGGCTGCTGCCTGCAGCTTGCAGCTATTGGCGCACCTCTCAGCTGATTTTTACAGCTGAGATGTGTGCCTGCCAGGCACGAGTAGAATCGTTATCTGCCCGTGCTGTTTAACCCCTTAAATTGTGCTGTCAATATGTGACAGCGCCATTATAATGGCATCGGCGGTAAACATTTACTCACCGGCCAATACCGGAAGTCACGTGATGTGATCACGTGATGGTTGTCATGGTAGCACAGGGTCATGTGATCAGGATCACAACACCTCATTAGTTCAGTATAGGTAAACTATAACTTGCATTAATGGACTAGTCCAGCCAGCATGTATAGGAGGGAGTGAACTTAACCGGCTCCCCACAGCATGTGATCAAGGAGACTAACAAGCAGCCCAGCAGAGACTAAGGGGGGCTTTACACGTTGCGACATCGCTCCCGATATATCGTCGGGGTCACGTCGTTAGTGACGCACATCCAGCGCCGGTAGCGACATCGCAACGTGTAAATCCTAGGTGCGACGATGAACGAGCACAGAAGCGTACAATATCGCTGATCTGTGTAACGTTGTTCATTTCCATAATGTCGGTTCGACCGCAGGTACGATGTTGTTTGTCGTTCTTGCAGCTCCACACATCGCTGTGTGTAAACCCGCAGGAGTGAGAAACATCTCCTTACCTGCGTCCCGACGGCAATGCGGAAGGGAGAAGGTGGGCGGGATATTACGTCCCGTTCATTTCCGCCCCTCCGCTTCTATTGGCCGGACGATTAGTGACGTTGTGGTGACGCCGAACGCACCTCCCCCTTGAAGGAGGGATTGTTCGGCAGTCACAGCGACGTCGCAGAGCAGATATGTGCGTGTGACGCTGCCGTAGCGATAATGTTTGCTACGGCCGCAATCACCACATATCGCATGTGCGACAGGAGTGGGTGCTATCGCGCTGGACATCGCTAGCAATTGCAAGCGATGTCGCAACGTGTAAAGCCCGCCTAACCCTTGCTAGCCTGCCTAAGTCTGTGGGTTGACACCAGTGTCTCCATGTGCTAATCACAGACATCAGAGAAATTAGCTGGCAGAGTTTCCACTGAACCTGACACCGCCATGACAGTTGGCGATGTCTTCCAACAATCTCCTTGTGACAATATGGTACACTTTTTATGTGACTTGGTGATTTGACAAGAAACAAGGTGCAGGCACCCATGGCTTGTACAGGACACTCCTGCAAGTTGCATTTCAGATTCCTGAGTGCTCTCATGTTCATTGTGTCATTTGCAATTAGTTACTTTTACACTTTAGCATTTGGTGTTTTATTCTGTGGAATATATAGTTAAGTCTAGAAATAGGTTGTAAAATAAACAAAATAGTGCTAAGCCAGTCTTACAATGTGTAAAACAGACACATGCCACGTAATCACACTGATCTACAGGTGACTTTATGATTTTCTACTGAGAAATATATTAATAAAATTGTGTTTATCCTTAGCAGATGGCTGTGTCTGGAGCCAAGAAGGATATCAATTATCTTCAGATTTTAAAGAAAGTGATCATGGAATCACACATGACACATGTGAAGAGTCCGTCGTTATCCCTTATGAAAACTCAGCCTCTCACAGCAAGGATCAATCATACGGACATTTTCAGTTAGTGGCATCTTCATCGCAGTTTGTGATGGAAAATCAAAACATTCATACAGGAATCATGCCATATTCATGTTCAGAATGTGGTAAAAGCTTCAGCAGTAAATCTGATCTTGTGACGCATCAGCAAATTCACAAAGCGGGGAAGCCACATTCATGTTCAGAATGTGGGAAATGTTTTAAGTGGAAATCAAATTTTGTTGCGCATCAAAGAACTCACACAGGGGAGAAGCCATTTTCATGTTCAGTATGTGGAAAATGTTTTAGCCAGAAATCAGTTCTTTTTAGACATCACAGACTTCACACAGGAGAGAAACCATTTTCATGTTCAGAATGTGGTAAATCTTTTAAACAGAAGGCAGTTTTATTGGCACATCAAAGAAGTCACATAGGGGAGAAGCCATATTCATGTTCACAATGTGGGAAATGTTTTACCCAGAAATCACATGTTGCTACACATCAGAGAGTCCACACAGGAGAGAAGCCATTTTCATGTTCTGAATGTGGGAAATTTTTTTGCCAGAAATCTGCTTTGGTTACACATCAGAAAAGTCACACAGGAGAGAGGCCATATTCATGCTCAGAATGTGGAAAGTCTTTTAAATGGAAATCAAATCTTGTTGAACACCAAAGAATTCACACAGGGGAGAAGCCGTATTCATGTTCCGAATGTTCAAAATGTTTTAGCCAGAAATCACTTCTTTTAAGACATCAGAGAACTCACACAGGAAAGAACATATTTTCATGTTCACAATGTGGAAAATCTTTTAAGCGGAAGGGAAATTTAGTTGTACATCAAAGAAGTCACACAGGGTAGAAGCCATTTTTGTATTCATAATGTGGAAAATATTTTACCAATAATTCACAGGTAGCTACACATCAGGGGAGAAGCTAGTTTCATGTTCTGAATGTGGGAAATCTTATTCTGAAAAATCAGATCTTAATAAACATCAGAGAAGTCACAGAGGGAAGACGCTATTTTATTTATGTAGCGCATGTGGAAAGTGTTTCATCCACAACTCAGATCTAATTGCACATCAAGGATCTCACAGTATAAAACACTCATGTGGAGAATGTGAGAAATGATTTATCCACAAATCACTTAGACAAAAAAAACCTGAGATATAAGTGGTGTATCCATAATAATCACATCTTAAATGGGTTGTGCCTCCTTTCTTTTTTTCTGGCCAATCTCACATCTATGTTCTTACAGCCAAATATCCGATCTTTTTATTTAAATAAATGTTTGGAGAGCATTTTTAACACCTTGGAATGAAATGATTGACAACAAAGGGACATTATAATAGTTTAGTCTTTACTGACACTCACTGCAGACTTTCTGTGGATTTGTAGTATGGACAACAGATTGGAATTACCAGATGTGAGCCGACGGAGGTTATAGTTTTCTACAAAAAAATTTGGTGACAAAAATGTCCCTATTGTTTAAGGCTTTTCGGAAATAAATCCCACCTAAAGCTCATACAGTGATTTACAATTTTCATTTTGTTCTAGAAGGATGATTTATTATTTGTTTTATGTTTTGTGTCCTTTTTACCTCACCATAATTGGTTTAATTTTCTTTCAATTGCTTTGTAATTATTATCATCTAATAAAGTTTTCTGATTTGGTGTTCTAGCTCTTTATAGGGTACTTTTCAATTAATATTTTTGATATTTCCAATCTCTCAATTCTTTGCGGAATTCGTTGGTTTGTACTTCAACTCCTTTACGACCAGTCTTTGTTTTTTTGTGTTTTTAGTTTTCTCTTGCTTTCCTCTAAGAACCATAACCAATGAAGTCTTGTTATTTTGGACTATTTAAGTTGTGCTTTTGACTAACACCATCTACTGGTAGGTTTTATGAGATCTTACAGTTTTCTTGTGTCCATTTGTCAGTCAGAATTGTATCTGGTTGAATTCAATAAAGCCTATGAAAGTAAGAAAAAGTTCCCTAAAGTAGGGTGAAAGCTAGAGATGAGTGAACCCCCCACGGTCCGATTCACTGAACAGAACAAGGGGTAAGATCGCTGAATCTTTATCAAACCGAGCTTCAAATCTTTCCGAACCCCATTGGTTTAAATGGGAGGCCAAACGTAAGGCACAGAAAAGACCTTTAGGGGGGTAGAAAACTTCCAAAGCAGCAAAAATATGTTTTACAGTGCAGCACCACTGTTTTGACCTAGCTATTAGATTCCTAGGCTATTGACTGAAGAAATATAGAGGTGGATGAGAGACAGGTGTAGGGCTGGTGCTCTCATACCCCTGCCTGTACAAACAAGACACCACTTGGAGACCAATGTTACAGTTTCGACATTAATAACCCCGGGACACAGCGGTACAGTAGCATCAATTGCTCCCTCACTATAGGGTGTTAAAAGAGCAGGGAAAGACGGTCCATGCAATACACAGATCTGTGGTCCAGCATTAGAATTAGAAAAAGGAAAGCATGCTACAGTGACCGGTGTATGCCTCTTGGTCACAGAAGCCTGGCACTACCCACAAGGCAAGTTTCACACTCATTTTGGAGTCTAGACATTAAAAATTCTTCCAGGGACCCAGCGGTACAATACCATCAATTGCCTGCCTCCCCATAAGGCTTTAAAAGAGCAGGGAGGCACGGTCCATGCAACACACAGGTCTGTAGGCCGGCATTTTAATTTGAAAAAGTGAGCACATAGCGACTGTGCCTTGTACAGCAACGCATCCAGGACATAATACGGCTATAGAAATTGCTATACAACCAGGTTGATCCATGCAGTGCATATGTGATGTCAACCAGACGTAGTGCCACCACTAGGTTTGCATCCTAATCGCGCATGGCCTTCCCTAGCTCCAGGTTCTGTGGAGCCAGCCATTTATCAAACTCTGTCATCAAAGTATATAAAGAGGAGCATCTGGATATTCCTGATGACATTCACTTCTATAGTAGATGTGGAAAGGGATGAGGAGATTGAAGAACAAGGGCTGCCATCTATAGGGCAGCAGATCACTGTGGTGGGAGAAGTGGGCATGCCACAGCTGATGAATAATCTGTGTTTTCTCTGATATAACCTGCAGAGTATTGCTGCACAAAACAACAATAATTTTTAGGCTCCGCCTACAAACACCAAACCAGCAGCAGCCCCTGTTTGACCATCATATCACATGGCACCTACTTTTTAGGCTCCTGTTTCTTTTCGTAATGATCCTGCTGCCATGTTTGATCCTTTGAGCATGTGTGGTCCATCTGGCTGTAACCCTTATACTTTCTAAAAGCAACATAATATTAGAAACAGAATAGATTATTCAGCTCACCAATATTGCAGTCCCACAGTGTAAATCCAGAGCACGGATGGTCAGGAATACCAGGCAATAGCAATAAAGATGTATAAATCCAGCGCAGACTTGTATTGAATAAAAAAGTTTTTTTCTTTCTTTATTGGAATATTAGAATGAATAAAAAATCCAGGGACATGCAAAAGTAAATTCTAGCCCCAGTTCAGAGCGACGCGTTTCAACAAGTTGTCTTAATCATGGTCTGAACCATGACTGAACAGATCCTTCTTAAAGAAGGCAGTCCACCCACTACTAATTACTCACCTGAAAGGTCCGCAATTAGTAAGTAGCATACAAATGTGTTTAAAAACATATATAGAGAGATAAAAAACTCATGATAATATATTGTTACATAGACATAGTTGATAAAGTATAAAAATCATTATGGAATCAAGCTAGACAGTTTGCCACTAATACATACATCATCATAAACATAGTTTTTCATTTCTACACAGACAATAGTGAACTGAAACAGTTCGAAAGTGATCAATATACAATTACAAACTTCTACATAAATGCATTTATTATTATTCATTTCATTGGTATGGAAGGTTTTATTTACTTTCTTTCTTACCGGTAATAATCAAATCCCATTATTATTCCCATTTTATTATTATAGCAGAAATTTAACTAGTAAAAGGGTTATTTATAACATTAATTTTAATAACCAAACCCATTACTGATAAAAGTTATATCCTGTTAATTTTATTAGACAAATAATATCCTATAAGGGGACTTGTAATAACAGTTATTAATATCGAAGATATCAAATAGTACAGGGTTAAATCCTATCATTCCTTTAGGAGCATTTAGTAATGCAAAATCAGATCTTGTCTGCTATTAAGTCCATGGGGATATCTGCTTTCCAGGGTGAAAATCCAGAAGGTTTCTCGATTGAGAAGTTTCCTCCTGTGATCTCCACCCCGCAGCGGTTTTACAACCTTTTCAATCCCCATGACTTGAACACCGTTCAGACTGCCTTTGTGAACATCGCTGAAGTGTTTAGAGACAGCAGATGCCGATAATGCAGAGGGATTTCCAGCATCCAGCAGATGTCTCCGTATCCTGACTTTTAATGGGCCCGATGTACACCCTATATACTGAACATCGCATAAGGTACAGGTTATAAGATAGATTACATATTCTGTTACAATTAATGTAACTTTTAATTTGATATTCTTTATTATTATGGCTAGACTTGAAATTTTTATCTATTTTCACATATTGACACGTCTTACAGCGGTTTGCACCACACTTGTAAGAACCATTCACATTTAACCAGGTTGTTCTGTCTTTATTAACCCCCTCTCCAACATACAAGCTGGGTGATAGTAAATTGGCCAATGTGGGTGCCCTTTTAGCGATGCAGCTTATACCTTTATTGATAACTGGTTTAAGTTTAGAATCTTCATTCAATATGGGCAAATATTTCCTTATTATTTCAGCTATTTTATTGAATTGAGAGCTATAATTAGTTGTAAAAACGATACCATCCTTTTTATGGTTATCACTTTTTTTGTTATAGATTTTATTATTATTTTTATTTTCATTTTTATATTTATTCATGTTATTATTAATTTTGTCCACATTGAATAAAAGTTTTTCTCTATCCATTTCTTTCACAATAGTTTTAGCTCTATTCAAGGACCAGTCAGGATAGCCTCTATGTGACAAGCGTTCACACACCATTTTTTCTTGATTAATATAATCCTCCATTTCTGTACAATTACGTTTTATACGAATAAGTTCACCTGTGGGAATATTCTTTATGGTAAGTGGAGTATGACATGAAGAGGCTTTAAGAATAGAGTTAGTGGCAGTACTTTTTCTAAAGGGCAGAATATTAACCCTGTCATTTTTAATAGTTAATGATATATCCAAAAAATTTATGACTGTAGGGTAAGAATAATGGGTAAATCTGAGATTGAAATCATTTTTACTAATATAATCTATAAAATTAGGTATCTCAAGATCTGAACCCATCCAGATGACCAACAGATCATCCAGATACCTTCCATACCATAACAGATTCTTGCAATAGGGATTACTCTCATTATATAGCATGTCCTCCTCCCATCTAGCCATCACCAAGTTTGCCAATGAAGGTGAAAAGCGAGCACCCATGCTCACTCCTTGTCTTTGTAAGAAATGTCTACCATTAAAATAAAAATAGTTATATTTCAGCAAAATTCAACAGCTGAAACAAGAAATTTTTTTAAATTTTCATCATACAAACTATATCTATTCAGATGATCTGATAGGCATCGCAAGGCAACATGGTGAGGGATAGATGGGTAGAGTGAGACAACATCACAACTCAGCCATCGATATTCATAGGTGCTCGCTTTTCACCTTCATTGGCAAACTTGGTGATGGCTAGATGGGAGGAGGACATGCTTTATAATGAGAGTAATCCCTATTGCAAGAATCTGTTATGGTATGGAAGGTATCTGGATGATCTGTTGGTCATCTGGATGGGTTCAGATCTTGAGATAGCTAATTTTATTGATTATATTAGTAAAAATGATTTCAATCTCAGATTTACCCATTATTCTCACCCTACAGTCATACATTTTTTTGGATATATCATTAACTATTAAAAATGACAGGGTTGACTTCCGGTTCCTGTCCTGGCTGAGGTGGAAGCTTAGAGGAGAAGCTCCTGCCACCCCTCACAGAAACCGACTAAAAACAGACCCCCCGGACGAGCCACCAAACAGAGAGCAGCACAGGAGGTTACCTAAAGCAGACAGCTATGGAACGGTACCTCCTGAGAAGTGCTGGGAGCGGTGAGGCAGCCTGGAGAAGCTTTGATATGGACAGGGGAGAAGATAAGATAATGGCGCCGAGCCTGATGGGGGAGGAGCCTGAACGCATGGTGAGAGACACAGAAAAGCAAACACAGAGCTGGAAGGGGAGAGATAAGGGAGATATGAGCGAGGAGACAGGAGATAAGGAAGATATGAGCGAGGAGTCACAGGAGGACACAGCAGGAGAGAGGTGGATGCAGGGGACTGATGACAGTGGATCGCAATGGGAGGATGAAGGGGATATGGAGGCAGAGGGGAGAGAGGATGCAGACAAAGCAGGGCAGCTCAGAGACACAGCAGTGTTGGAGGATGAAACTGACAAACAGCACAGGGAGATTAATCCCACTCAGACTCACAGGAAGTCAAATGCAAGAATTCATAGTACCCCTTCCAAAGGAAACAAAAAGCAGCCTACTACACAAACATCACAAGCCTGCAAGTTATTGGGGGATGGAGGTGGTGGCCCAGTCCAGACAAAGAGAACTAAGAAAACAGCACCACCTGCAGGCCAAGACAAGTACACACAAAAGCTTAATGTGGACTATAAAAAACTGGCTGAAGAAGTGACATCACACTTGTCAAAAGAGGTTAAAGTGGCTATTGAGGCAGCCATACAAACATCATTAGCTAATATGCAAAAACAGATAAATGCCCATGCCTCTAGACTGGCAGAATCAGAGCAGAGAATATCTGACTCCGAGGAGACAATACTGGCTATGCAAGCACAAATAGCAGCTCTAGCAAAATCTAATGAATACTTGAAGGATAAAGCGGACGATTTGGAAAACAGATCGAGACGAAACAACCTACGTATAGTCGGGTTGCCAGAGTCTGTGTCAATTGGACAGTTGGATAATATATGCGAGTTGGAGCTACCGCAGGCCCTGGGCATAAAGGTGAAATTCAGAGTTGAAAGAGCCCACAGAGTGGGTCCACTGAGACACCAGGAGGCGAATAAGGGAGAGGGCCAAAACTCAAACAAGAATACCCCGATAAGAGCCAGGCAGGTGATTGTCAAGTACCTTGATTATAAGCATAAGGAGGAAATATTGAGGGCCTTTAGAGAACGAAAGCGTCCACTACAATATCAAGGCAACAGACTACTAATTTTTGGGGATTATTCAGCGGAAGTATCCAGAAGGAGAAAAGAATTTACCAAAATTTGCTCATTTCTGTACAACAAAAAAGTAAAGTGCCAGCTATTATACCCTGCTACACTGAAAGTTAGAAACCCCAATGGCTCGTTTGTATACTACAAGGACTACAAAGAAGCAGAAAACATTCTCATGGCAGAGCTCAACAAGACTAGGTCAGAAAGGCAAGAAAAAGGAGCTAGTGGAGAAGGGAATAATAGAAGAGGATCCCCCACAAGCTCAGGAAGAGATGTGGGACGTCTTGGGGGACAAAAGCAAGTCGAGACCAGGGAGGAAAGGAGGCCAAGCCCGGGTCGACAGCATAATTCTCGCCTGGAACACAGGAACCAACCCTTGGAGAGAAACCATGATACCTGAACTGGAACTCGCTCATTGTTTTTCCTTTTTTTGCCTGTTTTTTTTTTTTTTTTTTCTCTTCCCAAACAGGGAGAGGCGTTGAGGAGGATGCATTACGGAGAGAGGGTTGGGGAGGTGAGAGGAGGAGGGGGAAGGGAGAAAAGAGAGGAAAACATCCCAAAGTCTGGGTCCTCTTCCCCCCCCCTCTCTTTTTTTTTTTTTTTTTTGTTCTTCTTCTTTCTTTCTCCATCTTCTCTCCCCTTGGTCTTTTTTTCTTTTTCTCCTTTGTCCAGGAACATCATCCAAATTCAAATGAAGTGGGCCTGTTCTGGGCGGACTGATGGCTACCTGGAGTCAGAGATAAGTAGGACTGGAGAATCTTGCTGAGGTTTTGACATACTGTGCTAATTTTTGCATAATTTTCAAAGGCTTATTCAAGTTAGTCCGGGGATAGAACATATATTTTTTGGGGGGTGATTAGGGAGCTACATATTTTGGCTAGGAATAGGGGAGTTCACCAACGTGGCGGGAAGCGCCGTGGATTTCTCGGAAGGGAAAATATGTTTTACAGTTACATGCTTTTTGTTGTATTTGTTATATTTGCAAGGTGGGGAAAGGGAGTGTCGATTTTGTGGTACCAACTGTGATTCTAGTGTCGAACATCTCGTCTTCCTTGATGCAGGGGCCCATAGGGGAGGGAGTAGTAAAAGCAGAATACACAGGTAAACATGATACAGATAACTACGTGGAATGTTAAAGGGCTGAGATCACCTAACAAACGAGCAATGATATTGAGACATCTGAAAAGACTAAAGACAGACATTGCCTTATTACAGGAAACCCACTTGGGGGGGGAGGACTTTTTCCGCATGAAGAAACATTGGGTGGGCACCGTTTACGGGGCAGCGGCACAAGGTAGAAAAGCGGGCACTATGATCCTAATAAATAAACAATTCAGTCATGAGGTAGTGGCACATGAGGCAGACGACCATGGAAGGTGGCAGCACTTAACAATCGTTAGTCCAGCGGGTAAACTCAGTATTTATAATGTCTATGGCCCAAATTCACAACAAATCACATTTCATGATGACATAAAGGCCACCATATTAGCAGATGGGGAGGCTAACATTATAGTGGGAGGCGATTTTAACACCGTCCCAGACTCAGCTGAAGATAGGAGGAGGGGCGAGGAGGGGACAGCTAATGTGGGCAGGAGTTTAGACAATAGGGATGTAACATTAGAAGACGTAGGACTGAAAGACATCTGGAGACTAACTCACCCACATGACAGAGAGTATACACACTTCTCTCACCCTCATGATAGCTGGTCACGTATTGATCAGTTCTGGATCTCGCAAGACTTACTGAGTGGAACGCAAGATTGTGTGATAGAGAATATGGTGATCTCTGATCATAGTCCGGTGAGATTGGGCATTAGAGAGAAATTCAGGAGAGGTACAGATATCATATGGAGATTCCCATCGTTCCTTCTCAGGCAAGATAATTTCCATAAGGTGCTACAGGAGTGGTGGGGAGAATTCGCAGAGGACAATAAGGAACATAGAGAGTCCCCAGTGATATTTTGGGAAACGGCAAAAGCGGTCCTAAGGGGCCGTCTGGTGGGGTACGCAGCCATGATCAAACGGAAAACCAATGAGAATTATAATTTCCATAGTGAAGCAGTACGGGTAGCATATACAAATTATGTGACAAATAGATCTCCCATGACAAAAGGCAGATGGCTGGAGGCAAAAGAGGGATTTGACGAATGGGCCAAAAAAAAGGAACAACTATTCTGGTCGCACAAGGAGGTTGACTTACATAGGTTTGGCAACAAGGCGGGAAGGATGTTGGCCAATCTGGCAAGGGGCAGCAGAAAGATGACAGTGATCTCTAAACTGAAAACAAAGGGGGGAGAGGTGACTACGGATCCTAAGGACATTAATAAACTGTTGGGAGATTACTATAGAAAACTATATGGGTCAGGGAATAACGACATGACTGATGAGGCAGAGTGGCTAAGACAAGCCCAAATGCCTAGCTTGACGGAGGAAGATTTGAGTGCCTTAAACGCAGATATCACAGTAGAGGAGGTGACGAGAACAATTGGGGAGCTTAACACCAACAAGGCACCGGGACCTGACGGTTTCAATAGTGAATTCTATAAGGCTCTGAAGGATCTGATCTCGCCGGATCTAACCTCAGTCTTTAATGCTTTCCTGGGAGGGGCGGAAATACCCAAAAATTCCAACATAGCATATATTAAATTACTCTCCAAGGGAACCAAGGACCTGGATGATCCCTCTAGTTATAGACCTATATCGCTCATAAATCAGGATTTAAAAATTATGTCCAAGATCATGGCTAATAGACTGGCCGAGATCTTACCTAGGATCATTACGAATCACCAGGTGGGGTTTATTAAGGGGAGAAATGCCGTTACCAATATCCGAAAGACAATTCTAGTGGTAGACGCGGTTAGACTGGGTCTCACTGAGGGAGGGGCTAGACCTGCCCTAGTTACACTTGACGCAGAAAAAGCGTTTGATAATGTAAATTGGGGGTGGTTAGACAGGGTAATGGAGGCCATAGGGATTGTAGGCAAGATGAGACTTTACATTAGAAACCTTTATGCCAACTCGGGAGCTAGGGTACACACTCCGGGCTTTCTATCAGACGTGTTCCCTTTGATGAAGGGAACAAGACAGGGCTGCCCATTATCTCCTCTTTTATTCAACCTGGCAATCGAGCCGTTGTCAAGAATACTACAGGGACAAAATAGCTTTAAAGGAATCAAGATAAGGGGTTCAGAAGTAAAGACAGCGCTTTTTGCTGATGACATCATACTTTATATGGGGGACCCCGGTGCGGATTTGCCACAGACTCTTGCCTTGATTGAAAAATTTGGCTCATTCTCCGGTTTCAAACTGAACAAAAAAAAATGCGAGATCATGTTCCTAAAGGGGCATCATGGGACAATGGGGGGACAAATAAGGGATGGCTGTCTATGTGGAATTCCTATAGCACAATCTTCAATTAAATACCTGGGAGTGCATATAGGAAGATCGGTGGAAACAATCTATAACTTGAATTATGGACCGCTAATCAGGAAAATTATAGTTCAATTAAAGGGATGGAAAGGTCTGCCACTTCCATTACTGGCAAGATGTCACCTGATAAAAATGATGAGCTTTCCTAGGCTGCTGTATCAGTTCCAGACAATCCCGCTATTGCTAAAACTAAAGGATGTGAATAAGCTCAACTCTGCGTATACAGAATTTCTGTGGAGGGGAAGGAAACCCAGAATAAAGCTGCGTACGCTGATGAAGTCAGCAGAGGAGGGAGGTCTAAACTTTCCAGATGTCCAAGGGTATAATCTTGTATGTATCATGAGGCATGTAATTGATTGGGTGAGAGGAACGAGTAGGCACTCAGATCATGCGATGGAAACTAAATATGCGTCACCGTGGGATCTGACGTCCATTCTGCACTCCCCACTATCCAGGGTTGAAGGGCACATAAGGAACTCAATTATATTCCGAGACACCATGCTAACATGGAAGTCGGTAAGGAAAAAACTGGGGCTCTCATGGAAAGTGTCCAAGTACTTGAACCCCTGGGCATTCCCAAATTTTCCCCTGGGACGAGAAAACAAGCTATTTACTAGATGGAAAGAGAGGGGAGTCAGGAGAATGATAGATGTTATGAATGTGGAGGACAGGAGGTGGATGACAGGTCGGGAAGTGTTGGATAAGTACAACCTTAATAGCTCACATGTCATCCAGTATGAACAATTGAAACATGGAATAATAGGAGACCTGGGTGTGGTTGGAAGAGAGCTGAACAGAAGTTCGATTGATGAGTTACTGGAATGTGATGTAACAAGTATAAATGTCTCTAAAATTTATCGATCGCTAAGGGGGGTGCTTATCTCACGGGAGGATAGTCGGACTTTAAAAGCGTGGGGGAAACAATTGGGAAGGGAAGAAGTGGTGGATGATATACTGAGAGGATGGGTACAAGTGCGGAAACATATTACCAATGAGAGATGGAGAGACACTCAATTCAGAATTCTACATAGGGCCATTATAGGTTTCAACATACCAGGTAGGGATAGGTGGTGTCCTAAGTGTCAAAAAGAAAAAACGGATATGCTGCATGGGCTATGGGAATGTGAGACAATCGCTAGGTTCTGGAACCAAGTCAGACTATTTGCCCAGTCAACATGGGGAATTTTCAGCAAACTAGACTTAATGGTGTGGATTTTCCACTCCTTTGAGGGAGGAGTAGGAGGAGGACCGAGCACGCAGGAAAAGAGGAAATACGCAATAACGCATGACATAGCCATGATAGCTAAGCGTTGCATCTTAAAACACTGGATTCAAAGGGAGGGCCCATCCATAAAGGAGGTTGTGGGCGAACTACACAACCTTCTGAAGTGGGAAAAACTAGAAGCGGAGAGGGATAAAGATGGGTTGACAGCCAAGTTTTTTGTGAGATGGAGACATTTTATTGAAAGCCAATTCACACAGGGAGAAATAATTAACCTGATGGCACCTTTTGTTCACTCGGAGTGGTATATCCTGAGCGATATCCAGGACAGCCTGGGTAAACTGAGAATCACCTAGGAGGGGGCTCTGGCGGGAGGGGGAGACGAGACGGTTGGGAATACCAAGACACGCTAGCAAAATTGAAATCATTCAGGGACGACACAGAGATTTAACGAATTGTATTGCATATGTTATATTATATATTATATTTAATTACCTCTGTTTTGGTTTAATGTTACTGTATACTATCTTAAATCGAACAGCAACATGGAACTCCAAATTGGGGTATCACCCACCTCTATGTCACATTTTGTCAGACGAATGTTCTTCTTTTGCAATGATACTTGTTATGTTTTTACAAATTTGAAAAATCAATAAAAAACGTTTTGGAAAAAAAAAAAAATGACAGGGTTAATATTCTGCCCTTTAGAAAAAGTACTGCCACTAACTCTATTCTTAAAGCCTCTTCATGTCATACTCCACATACCATAAAGAATATTCCCACAGGTGAACTTATTCGTATAAAACGTAATTGTACAGAAATGGAGGATTATATTAATCAAGAAAAAATGGTGTGTGAACGCTTGTCACATAGAGGCTATCCTGACTGGTCCTTGAATAGAGCTAAAACTATTGTGAAAGAAATGGATAGAGAAAAACTTTTATTCAATGTGGACAAAATTAATAATAACATGAATAAATATAAAAATGAAAATAAAAATAATAATAAAATCTAACAAAAAAAGTGATAACCATAAAAAGGATGGTATCGTTTTTACAACTAATTATAGCTCTCAATTCAATAAAATAGCTGAAATAATAAGGAAATATTTGCCCATATTGAATGAAGATTCTAAACTTAAACCAGTTATCAATAAAGGTATAAGCTGCATCGCTAAAAGGGCACCCACATTGGCCAATTTACTATCACCCAGCTTGTATGTTGGAGAGGGGGTTAATAAAGACAGAACAAGCTGGTTAAATGTGAATGGTTCTTACAAGTGTGGTGCAAAACATTTCAGCGATGTTCACAAAGGCAGTCTGAACGGTGTTCAAGTCATGGGGATTGAAAAGGTTGTAAAACCGCTGCGGGGTGGAGATCACAGGAGGAAACTTCTCAATCGAGAAACCTTCTGGATTTTCACCCTGGAAAGCAGATATCCCCATGGACTTAATAGCAGACAAGATCTGATTCTGCATTACTAAATGCTCCTAAAGGAATGATAGGATTTAACCCTGTACTATTTGATATCTTCGATATTAATAACTGTTATTACAAGTCCCCTTATAGGATCTTATTTGTCTAATAAAATTAACAGGATATAACTTTTATCAGTAATGGGTTTGGTTATTAAAATTAATGTTATAAATAACCCTTTTACTAGTTAAATTTCTGCTATAATAATAAAATGGGAATAATAATGGGATTTGATTATTACCGGTAAGAAAGAAAGTAAATAGAACCTTCCATACCATTGAAATGAATAATAATAAATGCATTTATGTAGAAGTTTGTAATTGTATACTGATTTCTTTCGAACTGTTTCAGTTCACTATTGTGTGTGTAGAAATGAAAAACTATGTTTATGATGATGTATGTATTAGTGACAAACTGTCTAGCTTGATTCCATAATGATTTTTATACTTTATCAACTATGTCTATGTAACAATATATTATCATGAGTTTTTTTATCTCTCTATATATGTTTTTAAACACATTTGTATGCTACTTACTAATTGCGGACCTTTCAGGTGAGTAATTAGTAGTGGGTGGACTGCCTTCTTTAAGAAGGATCTGTTCAGTTATGGTTCAGACCATGATTAAGACAACTTGTTGAAACGCGTCGCTCTGAACTGGGGCTAGAATTTACTTTTGCATGTCCCTGGATTTTTTATTCATTCTAATATTCCAATAAAGAAAGAAAAAAACTTTTTTATTCAATACAAGTCTGCGCTGTATTTATACATCTTTATTGCTATCAACATAATATTAGGTTTGTACCACATTTCTTAAGATTTTAGACTACATTCCTCTTCTTCCTCTGGAACCCCACCTCCTCCCGCAGACTAATTTGGACCTTGCAATTTAAGTTGCAAAGAAACACTTTTTAGATACTTCTTGACCACCCTTTTTAGGTCAGTCACTAACAAGCAACAATACTGTGTTAGCAGAATTTTGACCAGGCAATTAAAATTTGCAAGAACAACTTTTTAGATAGTTCCCTAGCAACTTTTTCGACTAACTACCAATACCTATAAATGTGTTTGTATAGTTTTCACCAGGCAATCAAAATTGCCCAGAACCACTTTTAGAAATTTTCCTAGGAATTTTTTTAGGCCATGCACTTTTAAGTAACAATACCTATAACAGCGGTTGCAGAATTTTGACCAGGCAATTAATATTGGCAAGAACCACTTTTTTATAAACTTCCCTAGCAACTTATTCGGCCACGCACGGTTAACTAATACCTACAAATGTGTTTCAAGATTTTTCACATGGCAATTAAAATTGCCAAGAACCACTTTTTAGATATTTCACTTGCTATTTTTTTTAGGCCACACACTATCAAGTAACAAGACCTATGACTGTGTTTGCAGAATTTTCAGCAGCCAGTAATATGTAGCAATACTTATTTACATGCTTCACTGGCAACTCTTTAGCAGGCTGTTGTGAATACGTTTTCCAGTTTAGGGCTCCCTCTTGTGGTCAGTGCTGGCGGTGCAGTTAATTTGTGCAATGAAAGCCACACACCTGCGGAGGACTGGCAATCAGGCATTTCTGATTGGACTATATAACTGAGCAGTGTCCTCCTGTTACTAGCCGATGCTCAATAGATATCCTGTGTGTTAAGGACATTTTGAAACCAGCCCTGCTCACTACCAGAACTCCTCTTAGATAAGTGGTCTTGTGCTTCCGCTTATTGTTTCCACTTTCTTGTTGTTTTTTCTGCTTTGATACTATGCTTGATTCTTATTTGGTCTGTGTGGAGTTCTTGGTGGAATTGGATCATTCCCTGCTGGGAGTGTCTGTATACTTAGCTCCATAATTCTGCAATGTATTGTGTTTTTTCATGCTTGGTATTAATTCAGTCCCTCATCTATATTAGTATTTTTGGATCCCAGTAACATCAGAGTGCTGATATAGTGGGGGAGAGGCCGTTTGGCCTCAGGGTTTTTCCATATCAGTTGTGCTGGTATTTATTAGGGTTTTTACAGCTGCAGACAGTGCTCCTCCCTATCCTTTCCTTTAAAGATAGTTTGGGCCTCACCTTTGCTGAATCTGTTTTTCTACCTTTGTATTGTGTTTGTCTATATCACCGTAGTCTTTACATGTGGGGGGCTATCTATATCTTTAGGGCTTGCTCCGAGGCAGATTAGCTTTCTTATATCTCTATCTGTAAGAATATTTAGTTCTCTGGCTTTGTTGAGACGACTAGGTCATCATAGGCTAGTCCCACGGTTACTTCTAGTTGTGTGTCAGGATTAGGTCTGCAGTCCGTTAAGTTTCCAGCCACTCTGTTACCTTTTGGGTTTCCGCATTTTGTGATCCTCCTTGGTCCCTGAATCATAACAGCAGGCACTACAAGTACCAATCCCTATTTCTATCATGAAATGTGCCGATTTGTGGCACACACACCTTTCCGTACGCTGCACGTCACTATTGTAAACTATCGCTCTCCTATCTATCTGAACTAGCTAGTATATTTCCCTTAGCTAAGATAATTGTCTAGCAGCCCCAGCAGCAACTTCCCTAACGATTCACATTCACAAAATGGCGCCAAGCCAACATGTCTGTGATTTCTATGCACATGGACATGTGACTAAAGGCCGGTTTACACGCTGCGACATCGCTCAAGCGATCTCGTTGGGGTCACGGAATTTGTGACGCACATCCGGTCGCTTTAGCGATGCCATTGCGTGTGACACCTATGAGCGATTTTGAATCGTCGCAAAAATGTTCAAAATCGCTCATCGGGGACATGCCCCCCTATTCTTGAATATCGCTGCTGCTGCAGCTAGCGATGTAGTTCCTTGTTGCTGCGGCAGCACACAACCTCTCCTTACCTGCGGCCGCCCGCAATGAGGGAGGAAGGAGGTGGGTGGGATGTTACGTCCCACTCATCTCCACCCCTCCGCTTCTATTGGGCGGCGGTTCAGTGACGCTGCTGGGACGTCGCTGTGACACTAAAGGAACCGCCCCCCTTAGAAAGGAGGTGGTTCGATGGTCACAGCGACGTCGCAGGGCAGGTAAGTAGTGTGACGGGTCTGCACGATGTTGTGCACCACAGGCAGCGATTTGCCCGTGTCGTACAACCGATGGGGGCGGGTACGCACGCTAGCGATATCGGTCACGATATCGCAGCGTGTAAAGCGGCCTTTAGGCAGCCAATCACAGAAGCCCTTCTGTTTGAACCTTGTGGATGTTTGCTGTGCTGTGATTGGCTGCACAAATAAAGTTATGAAAAAAAAACAAGAAAACATGGCGCCGCGCGCATCTTGCTTCTCCCGGTCTAGAGTCCCCGCCTCATCCACTGATTTTACACATCTCCACATTAAACAGCACAATAATCCTATTAAAAAGTAAAAAATGCAATTAAAAAAGCATTTTTAAAAATGCGGCCAGCGTTCAGGGGCAGAAAACGAACAAAAACAAACTTTTGGGGGAAAGTGCTGAGCCCGAACGAACAAGCTCAGGCTCGTTTCCGAATTTGAAATTTACCGAACAAGTTTGCTCATCTCTAGTGGAGGTCTCCTAAAAAAAAATTAGCAAATCTTTTTAGACTGTCTGCTCCCTCTTGCAAAGCCCAACCTACTTTTCGGAAAAGTCTGACACGTATTGATGCCTTTTGTTTTTAATGTCTCATTTTTACAGGGCACAATTAATGTGTAACTTACAGACGCCACATTATAAATAGCCAATTTGGCAAATTTTTTCTTGACCCATTACTTGCCAAATTAGACATTTTCATTTTTTTTATTAAATGATAGATTCTTAATGATAAAAAATAAAAATTAAAAATGGAAATTAAATTTAAGAAAATTAATAAATTAAATAAATAAATTAAATTAATTAATTAATGATTAATTAATTTAATTTAATGAATTTTAAGCAAAAGATTAGGCGTCCCAAAAAAAGGACATTGGTAGATAATAGGTTAAAATGACGTAAACTCCAATTTTCCCTGCCGCCCATGACAGCACCACATGAGAGATAGGTTCCGCCCACATCAGGACAGGAAACCCATTGATAAAAAGGCGGTACCTCTCCTCCACATCAGTTTGGTTTCCTGTCCTGGTATGGACAACCCATTGCTGTCCCAGGTCCGACCCGGTGTGGAAGCCTGGTACTTACCTGAAGCCGGTGCTCGGGCCTGGCTGCACCCCCCCTCGGTCTCAGACCTCTGCGGCGGTGAGGCGCGGGCCTGGAGCGGGAGCTCGGCCCGGCGTCGCTCCAGGGATGTGCGCACTCACGGCGGCCGCTGGAAGGCTTGTCCCTGCTGGGCAGCACGCTGGAGTGAAGCTGGACGCTCCGGCCGGAAGTGACGCGATTCCATGGTGACGTGTGCAATGCGACCAGGAAGTGACATGCGCACTAGGATCCAAGATGGCGGCGCCCTTGTAACGAGGGATCTCTGTTTCAAATATGACCGGCGCTTGGGACTGGTGAGTTTTTTCTCCTCCATTGTTACCATTATGGCAGGAGATTCACCCCGCAGCAAGGAGCAGCGCAAGGAGTCGCCACAGCGTGGCTCGGAACGCGGCTCTGCGGATCGTTCCCGGAAGGCTGTATCCAGTCCGGGCAGCGTTCGGTCGGTGGGTCCCAAGAGGTCCAAGGGAGATAAGAATCCGCCTCCTGATCCGGTATTGCCAGGAGTCGTGGGGGTGAGTGGACTTCGTGGTCTTCCATGTTTCTAAGTCCCCGTTTCCGTGTCCCCTCTCTTGTTAGGTACCGAAAAAATGTGCCTCCAAGCAGCGTCACAAGGAATGTGCCATATGCCAATCCTCCCTGTCTTCGGATTACACCAAGGCCCTGTGTGCAGGCTGTATCCAACAGACCCTACTCAAAGAGGGGCCGGGGTTCTCATCTGAATTGCGTTCCATCATCAGAGAGGGCGGATGCCTCTATTGACCAGATCTGTCGGGCGGCTACTTGGTCATCTCCTGGGACTTTCTTTCGGCACTATAGGCTGGACTTGTCCTCCACAACTGACCTTTCCTTTGGGAGAGGGGTCTTGCAGGCGGTGGTCCCTCCCTAAGGTGGATGGTCTATATAAATCTCTCATGTGGTGCTGTCATGGGCGGCAGGGAAAAATCTTAATTACTCACCGGTAATGGGATTTTCAATAGCCCATGACAGCACCCTTAGTTCCCCCCCTTTTTCACTGGTTGTGGGCACCCTTCGGGGAGTGTTAGTTATGGGTGTTTTTCCTTGGGTGGTGGTATGATTAATCTGTTTGTTGTGTTTTGTTGGTCCTCTCTGGCTCTGAAAACCTACTGATGTGGAGGAGAGGTACCGCCTTTTTATCAAAGGGTTTCCTGTCCTGATGTGGGCGGAACCTATCTCTCATGTGGTGCTGTCATGGGCTATTGAAAATCCCATTACCGGTGAGTAATTAAGATTTTATGAAATAATTTTTCAAATCTACTCTTAAAAATGTAATTTTTTTTTCTTAATTTAAACCAACTCAAGTATCTGAATATTTTAGTATGTACACGTCATTCCCAACACTCATTAGAGAGGGCGAGGTTATGTAAATAGACCGATGATCGTGCTATGTGTGTCTTACATACATACTGGCCCATGATGTCCCATGGTAGCACGTTACACAGATTGATCGCAGTAGCACAAGGAACGTGCAGCCGGCCCGGTGTTAAGATGAAAATTAGCTCCTGGTTCCATTACCAAATCAATTTTGGTGGAAGCAAATTTAAAAGAATCTGACTACAGTACATTATGTAACTCCACACCATCATCTGTACAGATCATACACACACGGCTCCGGTCTGTACATACATGGCACCATTATATTCACATTATACAAAGACGGCTCTGCTCTGTACACACACAGTTCCACTCCGTACACACACGGCTCTGCTCTGTACATACAGTGCTGGCCAAAAGTATTGGCACCCCTGCAGTTCTGTCAGATAATACTGAGTTTCTTCTTGAAAATAATTGCAATCACACATTCTTTGGTATTATCTTCATTTATTTTGCTTGCAATGAAAAAAACACAAAAGAGAATGAAACAAAAATCAAATCATTGATCATTTCACACAAAACTCCAAAAATGGGCCAGACAAAAGTATTGTCACCCTTAGCCTAATACTTGGTTGCACAACCTTTAGCCAAAATAACTGTGAACAACCGCTTCCGGTAACCATCAATGAGTTTCTTACAATGCTCTGCTGGAATTTTAGACCATTCTTCTTTGGCAAACTGCTCCAGGTTGTTAGGGCCAGGTGGACGGGCAGACCCAGGAGGTGGATCCACTGGGCCGAACTCCTTGATGATGATAAGGGGTCCGGTAGCTGGAGCACTACAGGTAGCAGGACAGTCCGTGCAACAGAGTAGAATGGTGAAGTCCCTGGGACCACGGAGTCACTGATGGTAGTCCGGGTGACGGAGCTCAGGTTCGGAAGCCGAGATGATGTCAGGCGGGGTCCGGAACCATGGGAGCGAGATGACGGGTCACCGCAGGGATCAGAGATGGTACGGACTGTCAGGATGGCAGATAGACAGCGTTCGGGGTTCGGGATTCAGCAGGACCGGATGGCAAGGCAGGATCGGCTCTAGAAGAGAGAGAGGTGAGTATCTCACAGGAACACAAGGAGACCTGACTCCTAGCTTGGGAAACACGAAGAACAGGCCCCGCCCACTTGGACACTAAACCCCTTTATACCCTGTACCTGTGTGCTTCATTTCCTGTCAGTGGGACGCTGGCCCTTTAAGAAAGGGTCAATGACCACGCGCGCCCTAATGCGCATGCGCGCGGCCCGGGTGCCAGAAGCCAGAGCAGGAAGCGGTGAGGAGGAAGCAGCAGAGCCGGGCTGGGGCTGAGAAGCCGACGGGCGCCGGGAGCGGGGACCAGGACGCCTGGGAAGCGCAGGCAATGGAGGCTGGAGAGCGGGGAGCGGCGGAGACCGGACCGAAGAACCGGGGAGCGAGGCAGGGGTGCCGGGGAGCGTGGCAGGTGAGCCGGGGAGCAGAGCAGGGGACCCGGGGAGCGTGACAGTACCCCCCCCCACGCCCCCCTCCCCGCAACCGGGACAGGAAGGCACGGATCAGAGGAGTGCCCACATTCTCCCGGGGCTCCCAGGACCTATCCTCAGGACCATACCCTGCCCAGTCCACCAGGAAGTACTGTCGACCCCGTACGGTCTTCATGGCCACGATATCCCTTACCGCATAGATGTCGTCATCGGCAATAGGAGGAGGAGCCGAACTGGCAGCAGCGGAGAAGGGACCAAGGACAACCGGCTTGAGCAGGGAGACGTGGAAGGAGTTGGGTATTCTCATCGTGGCCGGGAGCTGTAGCTTGTAGGAGACCTCATTGATCTTGCTGAGGACTTTAAGCGGTCCGATGTAGCGAGGACCCAGCTTGTAGGATGGTAGCTTCAATCGGACGTACTTGGAAGCAAGCCAGACGAGATCTCCAGGAGAGAAACACGGAGGGTCCAGACGTCTCTTGTCTGCGTGTCTCTTCATCCGCAGGGAAGCACGTTCAAGGGACGTCTTGACAGAGTCCCAAATTGTAGAAAAGTCACGGACTACAGCATCAGCAGCAGGGACATCCGAGGAAGAGGATACAGGTAATGGGACGGAAGGCTGAAGTCCGTAAACGACATGGAAGGGAGAGCTGGAGGAGGACTCACTGACGTGGTGGTTATGGGAGAATTCAGCCCAAGGAAGAAGCGTGGACCAGTCGTCATGATGGGCGTTGACGTAGTGACGTAAGAAGGAGGTCAAGATCTGATTGACCCGTTCCACTTGGCCGTTCGACTGAGGATGGTACGCTGAAGAAAAGTCCAGAGTCACTCCCAGATGTTTGCAGAGAGACCTCCAGAAGCGGGAGGTGAACTGTGTTCCTCTGTCGGACACAATGTGTGATGGAAAGCCATGCAAGCGGAAGATGTGATGTATATAGGCGTCCGCGAGTTCCTGGGCAGAGGGCAGTCCAGCCATAGGGACGAAATGAGCCATTTTAGAGAATCGATCCACCACGACCCATATGACTGTGTGTCCGGAGGACAATGGCAAGTCCGTAATAAAGTCCATAGCAATGTGTTGCCACGGAACTGAGGGTATAGGCAGAGGCAGAAGACGGCCATATGGCAGGTGTTTGGGCGTCTTGTTCCTGGCACAAGAGGAGCAGGCAGAGACAAAAGAAGCGACGTCCGTGCGAAGGGATGGCCACCAGTAATGACGGACAATCGCACTCCATGTTCTCTTCTGACCAGCATGACCGGCTGTTTTCGAGGCATGGCCCCAGTGTAACACTTTTTGCCTGTCAGACTCAGAGACATAGGTCTTCCCGGGCGGTATCTGGGCCAGGGTGACAGGAGCCACCGGAATGATTTTACTAGGACAGATGATGGGTTGGGATGTCTCCTCCTCCTGCTCCATGGGCATGAAAGACCTGGACAAGGCATCAGCGCGTACATTCTTGTCCGCGGGTCGGAAATGGAGCTGGAAATCGAATCTGGCAAAGAACAAGGACCACCTGGCTTGCCGTGGGTTCAGTCGCTGAGCAGACCGCAGGTATTCCAGGTTCTTGTGGTCCGTGTAAATAATAACGGGGTACACTGCTCCTTCCAGAAGGTAGCGCCATTCCTCCAGAGCCAGTTTGACTGCCAATAGCTCTCGGTCACCGATGGTGTAGTTGCGTTCAGGCGCTGAGAAGCTCTTGGAGAAAAAACCGCAAGTCACCATCTTCCCGGAGGAGGACTTCTGCATGAGCACTGCTCCGGCTCCCGAGGAGGAGGCATCCACCTCCAAGGTGAACTGTCGGTTTAACTCCGGACGGTGGAGTACAGGAGAGGAGGCAAATGCCCGCTTCAGAGAGCCAAACGCGGCGTCGGCCGCAGGTGACCAGTCCTTTGGATTAGCCCCCTTCTTGGTCAAGGCGGAGAGAGGAGCAGTCAGAGCAGAGAAGTGAGGGATGAACTGGCGGTAGTAGTTGGCGAATCCCAGAAAGCGTTGGATTGCCTTCAGTCCAGAAGGAGAAGGCCAGTTGAGAATGGAGGAGACCTTCTTTGGATCCATCTGTAGTCCGGTATCGGAGATGATGTAACCCAGGAAGGGGAGAGAAGACTGCTCAAAAACACACTTCTCGTACTTGGCGTACAGACGATTCTCTCTCAGTCTTTGTAGAACCAGCTGCACGTTCTCTCTGTGGGTCTGGAGGTCTGGAGAGAAGACAAGGATATCATCCAGATACACCACCACACAGACGTAGAGAAGGTCCCGGAAAACGTCGTTCACCAATTCTTGAAAGACTGCTGGTGCGTTACACAGGCCGAAGGGCATCACGCAGTATTCATAGTGCCCATCGCGAGTATTGAACGCGGTCTTCCATTCGTCCCCAGAGTGGATGCGGACCAGGTTGTAGGCACCCCGAAGATCCAACTTGGTGAACACACGAGCTCCTCTAAGCCGATCAAACAATTCGGGGATGAGCGGCAGGGGATACTTGTTTTTCACGGTGATTTGGTTCAATCCCCGGTAGTCTATGCATGGGCGTAAGTCACCTTCTTTCTTCTTAATGAAGAAGAAGCCTGCTCCAGCAGGAGAGGAGGATCTCCGAATGAATCCCCTTGCTAGACTCTCTGTGATGTAAGTAGACATGGCCCTTGTTTCGGCTGGAGACAATGGATATATCCGTCCTCGAGGTGGTGTGGTTCCCGGGAGCAGGTCGATTGCACAATCGTAAGGACGATGTGGCGGAAGTACCTCTGACTCCTTTTTATCAAAGACGTCCGCGAAGGACCAATAGGCCGAGGGCAGTCCCGGTAGGGACTCTGGAACCGGAGGTCGTCGGATGGGTTGTATGGTCTTCAGACAGTTCTCATGGCAAGAAGAGCCCCATCGGGTGATTTCACCAGTGCCCCAGCTGACTGATGGTTCGTGTGTCCTTAACCAGGGGAGTCCCAGCAGGATTTGATGGGACATGTGTGGGAGGACGTAGAGAGCGATGTTCTCGGTGTGCAGGGCACCGATACGCAGTTCGACCGGCCTGGTGATCCAGGAGATGGTGTCAGAGAGGGGTCTCCCATCCACAGAGGCAATCACGAGGGGTTTGTCGAGTGGAGTAACAGGCAGCTGGTACTTGTCCACTGTGGCCTGCTGGATGAAATTGCCTGCTGCCCCAGAATCGAGGTACGCCTCAGCCGTGAACCGCGTCTCTCCCGTTGTCACTTGCACAGTCCACGTAACCGGGTCTGAGAGAGTCCCAGCACCTAGGGTGGCCTCTCCTACCAACCCTAGGCTTTGGAGTTTCCCGGCCTCTCTGGACAGGAGCGCAGCAGGTGTGTGCCCTCTCCGCAGTAGAAGCAGAGGCCCTTGGCGAGCCGCTCTGCTCAACGTTGTTCAGACTGCCGCACACGGTCGATCTGCATGGGCTCGTGGACGGAGACACCAGATGACGTTGACTGAAGTACGGCGGGCTTCTGCGGAGGAGAGGAATGCCGTACCGGACGTCTCTCACGGGACACCTCTTTGGATCGCTCCTGAAAGCGAATGTCCACTCGAGTCGCTAGGGTAATCAGGGCATCCAGGGTGGACGGTACGTCACGACCAGCCAGCTCATCTTTAATTCGACCCGAGAGTCCTTCCCAGAAGGCGGCGGTTAGGGCCTCGTTGTTCCACCCGAGTTCCGAAGCCAAGGTGCGAAAACGGATGGCGTATTGACCGACCGTCAGAGTCCCCTGACGTAACCGGAGAAGAGATGAGGCAGACGCGGAGGCGCGTCCGGGCTCGTCAAAGGTGCCACGAAATGCCTGCAGGAACTCCTGGATGTTCGTGGTCACAGGATCCTCCCTTTCCCACAAGGGGTTCATCCACGCCAGTGCCTCACCCTCTAGATGGGACATGATGAAGGCGACCTTGGCTTGGTCGGAGGCAAACAAATGCGGCAGCTGCGTAAAATGGAGGGAGCATTGGTTTATGAATCCCCTGCAGGTCTTGGGATCTCCGGCGTACCGGGGTGGTGAGGCCAAACGAAGTCTGGAAGCATCCGAAGAGGCTGCCACGGGTGCTGGAGCCGTGGATTGTCTAGTGGAAGCCCGAGATGCTGAAGACGTAACTGACACTTGTAGCGTTTTCAGGCGGGCGTCCACAGAAGACATGAATTGCAGCATGCGGGTCTGAGTCTCACGCTGGCGTGTGAGTTCCTCCTGTAAGGCTGCTAGTGCTTCAGCGGGATCCATGGCCTGTTCTTACTGTTAGGGCCAGGTGGACGGGCAGACCCAGGAGGTGGATCCACTGGGCCGAACTCCTTGATGATGATAAGGGGTCCGGTAGCTGAAGCACTACAGGTAGCAGGACAGTCCGTGCAACAGAGTAGAATGGTGAAGTCCCTGGGACCACGGAGTCACTGATGGTAGTCCGGGTGACGGAGCTCAGGTTCGGAAGCCGAGATGATGTCAGGCGGGGTCCGGAACCGTGGGAGCGAGATGACGGGTCACCGCAGGGATCAGAGATGGTACGGACTGTCAGGATGGCAGATAGACAGCGTTCGGGGTTCGGGATTCAGCAGGACAGGATGGCAAGGCAGGATCGGCTCTAGAAGAGAGAGAGGTGAGTATCTCACAGGAACACAAGGAGACCTGACTCCTAGCTTGGGAAACACGAAGAACAGGCCCCGCCCACTTGGACACTAAACCCCTTTATACCCTGTACCTGTGTGCTTCATTTCCTGTCAGTGGACGCTGGCCCTTTAAGAAAGGGTCAATGACCGCGCGCGCGCCCTAATGCGCATGCGCGCGGCCCGGGTGCCAGAAGCCAGAGCAGGAAGCGGTGAGGAGGAAGCAGCAGAGCCGGGCTGGGGCTGAGAAGCCGACGGGCGCCGGGAGCGGGGACCAGGACGCCTGGGAAGCGCAGGCAATGGAGGCTGGAGAGCGGGGAGCGGCGGAGACCGGACCGAAGAACCGGGGAGCGAGGCAGGGGTGCCGGGGAGCGTGGCAGGTGAGCCGGGGAGCAGAGCAGGGGACCCGGGGAGCGTGACACAGGTCCCTGAGATTTGAAGGGCGCCTTCTCCAAACTGCCATTTTGAGATCTCTCCACGGGTTTTCTATGGGGTTCAGGTCTGGACTCATTGCTGGCCACTTTAGTAGTCTCCAGTGCTTTCTCTCAAACCATTTTCTAGTGCTTTTTGAAGTGTGTTTTGGGTCATTGTCCTGCTGGAAGACCCATGACCTCTGAGGGAGACCCAGCTTTCTCACACTGGGCCCTACATTATGCTGCAAAATGTGTTGGTAGTCTTCAGACTTCATAATGCATAATTACATTTTTGGGGGAGTTTTTATCTCCTCTTTTTGTTGCTATTTTTGATATTTATCAATGTAGGGACCTGCAAGCATGAGGATCCGTGATGAGGATTGCAGGCTTATGTACATTGGCCAATTTACTAACTAATACCTCATACATATTTGATATATTTTTTGCACTTTTTTTATAGCGAGTGCAGCCGGGCCTCTTAATATAGGCCGTGCATAGTGGAGTCTCTGTCCCTTGTGTGCTGCAGTGAGTAGTGTCCGGGTAACCCGCCTAATCTAATAGTAAGGGAGTGGTAATAGGTTGCTGGCTGGATACCATGCGCATCCAAGTGTGAACAGCACCCTATGTGCGCCACTAGTGTGCAATTTACCTTGCACCTGTGAAGTGTCCATCATGTTGAGAGGTTTGTCTGCATCCTGTTAGTGCATTAGATGTGTTGGCCTGGGCTAACTGGACTGGTTGCCCTCTTTTCTGCTGTGAGTATAGGATTT
Source organism: Anomaloglossus baeobatrachus (assembly GCF_048569485.1). NCBI lineage: Eukaryota > Metazoa > Chordata > Amphibia > Anura > Aromobatidae > Anomaloglossus > Anomaloglossus baeobatrachus. The sequence goes on from NC_134357.1 coordinate 585,891,587, forward strand.
AGTTATTGCCAACACCTGTTAGGTGCCACAGGTAAGTTACAGGTGCTGTTAATTGCACAAATTAGAGAAGCATCACAGGATTTTTCAAACAGTGCCAATACTTTTGTCTACCCCCTTTTTTATGTTTGGTGTGGAATTATATCCAATTTGGCTTTAAGACAATTTTTTTCATTTTTTTTCATTGAAGACAAATTAAATGAAGATAATTAGTGATTGTAATCATTTTCAGGAAGAAACTGAGTATTCTCTGACAGAATTGCAGGGGCGCCAATACTTTTGGCCAGGACTGTATATGGCACAACTCCATGCACATTATACACACATGGCTCTGCTCCGTACACACACTGCTCCACTCTGTACACGTCATGTACACATACGGCTCTGCTACATACAATTTGTACACACATGGCTCCGCTCTGTACACACCATACACATAGCTCTACTCTGGACACACTGTATCATAGTATCATAGTATCATAGTTTTTAAGGTTGAAGGGAGACTCTAAGTCCATCTAGTTCAACCCGTAGCCTAAAATGTTGATCCAGAGGAAGGCAAAAAAGCCCCAATGTGGCAAACAAGTTCCAATGGGGAAAAAAATTCCTTCCTGACTCCACATCCGGCAATCAGACTAGTTCCCTGGATCAACACCCTGTCATAAAATCTAATATACATAACTGGTAATATTAAATTTTTCAAGAAAGGCATCCAGGCTCTGCTTAAATGTTAGTAGTGAATCACTCATTACAACATCATGCGGCAGAGAGTTCCATAGTCTCACTGCTCGTACAGTAAAGAATCCTCGTCTGTGATTATGATTAAACCTCTAATAATCTTGGTGGCTCTTCTCTGCACCCTCTCCAGTTCAGCTATGTCCTTCTTATATATCGGTGACCAGAATTGTACACAGTATATAAGTGCGGTCGCACTAGTGACTTGTACAGAGGTAGAACTATATTTTTTTCATGAACACTTCTACCTCTTTTAATACATCCCATTATTTTATTAGCCCTGGCAGCAGCTGCCTGACACTGTCCACTAAAGTGAAGTTTACCATCCACCCATACACCCAAGTCTTTTTCTGTGTCTGTTTTACCCAGTGTTCTACAATTAAGTACATAATCATAAATATTATTTCCTCTACCCAAGTGCATGACCTTACATTTATCTACATTAAACTTCAATTGCCACTTCTCAGCCCAATCCTCCAATTTACATAAATCTCCCTGTAATATAAAATTATCCTCCTCTGTATTGATTACCCTGCAGAGTTTAGTATCATCTGCAAATATTGAAATTCTACTCCGCATGCCCCCAACAAGGTCATTTATAAATATGTTGAAAAGAAGCGGGCCCAATACTGACCCCTGTGGTACCCCACTATGAACTGAGACCCAGTCCGAGTACGTACCATTAATAACCACCCTTTGTTTCCTATCACTGAGCCAGTTTTTAACCCAGTTACACATATTTTCACCTATCCCCATTATTCTCATTTTATGTACCAACCTTTTGTGTGGCACCGTATCAAAAGCTTTTGAAAAGTCCATATACACAACATCCACTGCATTTCCCTGGTCCAGGCTTGAACTTACCTCTTCATAGAAGCTGATCAAATTAGTTTGACAGGATCGATCCCTCATAAACCCATGTTGATACTCTGTCATAAGGTTATTTTTCTTGAGATACTCCAGTATAGCATCTCTCAAGAAACCCTCAAGGATTTTACCAACCATAGAGGTTAAACTTACCGGCCTATAATTTCCCGGCTCAGTTTTTGTCCCCCTTTTGAATATTGGCACCACATTTGCTATGCGCCAGTCCTGCGGTACCGACCCTGTTATTAAGGAATCTGAGAAGATTAAAAATAATGGTCTATCTATCACAGAACTCAATTCCTGTAGTACTCTGGGGTGTATGCCATCCGGGCCCGGAGATTTGTCAACCTTAGTGATTTCGAGGCGGCAGCGTACTTCCTGCTGGGTTAAGCAGGTAATACTCAAGGGTGAATTTATGGTATCACTGGTCATGTCATCTGCCATGGCATTTTCTTGTATAAAAACCGTAGAAAAAAAGTCATTCAGCAGGTTGGCTTTACCCTCATCCCCCTCCACCATTTCACCAAGACTATTTTTAAGGGGGCCAACACTATCGCTTTTCAGTTTTTTACTGTTTATGTAGTTAAAGAATATTTTATGATTATTTTTACTTTCTCTCGCAATGAGTCTCTCTGTCTCAAACTTAGCTAACTTAATTTGCTTTTTACATATTTTATTTAATTTTCTATAATTATATAATGCCTCATCACTACCTACCCTCTTTAATTCTTTTAAGGCTTTCTGTTTTCCTTTTATTGCTTCCCTTACAGCTCTATTTAGCCATAGGGGTTTCCTCCTATTTCTAGCATGTTTGTTCCCATAGGGTATATTTTCTGCACAAGCCCTATTCAGGATGCTCATAAAAGTCTCCCATTTGCTTTGTGTACTTTTATTACTTAGTACATCATCCCAGTTTATTGCACTAAGATCATCTCTCAACCGTTTAAAATTTGCTTTCCTGAAGTTTAGTGTCCTTGTAGCCCCTCTACTAGACATCTTACTAAAGAATACATGAAAACTTATTATTTTGTGATAACTATTCCCCAAGTAACCCCCAACTTGTATATTTGATATGCGGTCTGGCCTATTGGTTAGTACAAGGTCTACTGTAACACTGTACACACATGGCTCCGCTCCGTACACCTCGTACACACACGGCTCCGCTCCGTACACCTCGTACACACACGGCTCCCCTCCGTACACCTCGTACACACACTGCTCCTCTCCGTACACCTCGTACACACACGGCTCCACTCCGTACACCTCGTACACACACGGCTCTGCTCCGCACACCTCGTACACACACGGCTCCAGTCTGTACACCTCGTACACACACGGCTCCGCTCCGTACACCTCGTACACACATGGCTCCGCTCCGTACACCTCGTACACACATGGCTCCGCTCCGTACACCTCGTACACACACGGCTCCGCTCCGTACACCTCGTACACACACGGCTCCGCTCCGTACACCTCGTACACACACGGCTCCAGTCTGTACACCTCGTACACACACGGCTCCGCTCCGTACACCTCGTACACACACGGCTCCGCTCCGTACACCTCATACACACACGGCTCCGCTCCGTACACCTACGGCTCCGCTCCGTACACCTCGTACACACACGGCTCCGCTCCGTACACCTCGTACACACACGGCTCTGCTCCGTACACCTCGTACACACACGGCTCTGCTCCGTACACCTCGTACACACACGGCTCTGCTCCGTACACCTCGTACACACACTGCTCTGCTCCGTACACCTCGTACACACACGGCTCCGCTCCGTACACCTCGTACACACACGGCTCCAGTCTGTACACCTCGTACACACACGGCTCCGCTCCGTACACCTCGTACACACACGGCTCCGCTCCGTACACCTCATACACACACGGCTCCGCTCCGTACACCTACGGCTCCGCTCCGTACACCTCGTACACACACGGCTCCGCTCCGTACACCTCGTACACACACGGCTCCGCTCCGTACACCTCGTACACACATGGCTCCGCTCCGTACACCTCGTACACACACGGCTCCGCTCCGTACACCTCGTACACACGCGGCTCTGCTCCGTACACCTCGTACACACACGGCTCCGCTCCGTACACCTCGTACACACACGGCTCCGCTCCGTACACCTCGTACACACACGGCTCTGTTCCGTACACCTCGTACACACGCGGCTCTGCTATATCCACACTGTAAACCCCTCCTGACCCCACACATAAACTTCCCCTCATCCAGCACCATGACAACCAGCACAGCAGAGTCCTGCATACACTGAGGAGCTGATCATGTGACCCCTGACTCCTCCCCTCCATGTGACATCATCACAGGTCCTGTAAGCACAGAGCGGCCATATATCTAGTGTGCGGCTCTGCAGGTGGAGGTAGGTGCAGGGTATTATATATCTAGTGTGCGGCTCTGCAGGTGGAGGTAGGTGCAGGGTATTATATATCTAGTGTGCGGCTCTGCAGGTGGAGGTAGGTGCAGGTTATTATATATCTAGTGTGCGGCTCTGCAGGTGGAGGTAGGTGCAGGTTATTATATATCTGTGTGCGGCTCTGCAGGTGGAGGTAGGTGCAGGTTATTATATATCTGTGTGCGGCTCTGCAGGTGGAGGTAGGTGCAGGTTATTATATATCTGGTGTGCGGCTCTGCAGGTGGAGGTAGGTGCAGGGTATTATATATCTAGTGTGCGGCTCTGCAGGTGGAGGTAGGTGCAGGGTATTATATATCTGTGTGCGGCTCTGCAGGTGGAGGTAGGTGCAGGTTATTATATATCTGTGTGCGGCTCTGCAGGTGGAGGTAGGTGCAGGGTATTATATATCTGTGTGCGGCTCTGCAGGTGGAGGTAGGTGCAGGGTATTATATATCTGTGTGCGGCTCTGCAGGTGGAGGTAGGTGCAGGGTATTATATATCTAGTGTGCGGCTCTGCAGGTGGAGGTAGGTGCAGGTTATATATCTGTGTGCGGCTCTGCAGGTGGAGGTAGGTGCAGGGTATTATATATCTGTGTGCGGCTCTGCAGGTGGAGGTAGGTGCAGGTTATTATATATCTGTGTGCGGCTCTGCAGGTGGAGGTAGGTGCAGGTTATTATATATCTGTGTGCGGCTCTGCAGGTGGAGGTAGGTGCAGGTTATTATATATCTGTGTGCGGCTCTGCAGGTGGAGGTAGGTGCAGGGTATTATATATCTAGTGTGCGGCTCTGCAGGTGGAGGTAGGTGCAGGGTATTATATATCTGTGTGCGGCTCTGCAGGTGGAGGTAGGTGCAGGGTATTATATATCTAGTGTGCGGCTCTGCAGGTGGAGGTAGGTGCAGGGTATTATATATCTAGTGTGCGGCTCTGCAGGTGGAGGTAGGTGCAGGGTATTATATATCTAGTGTGCGGCTCTGCAGGTGGAGGTAGGTGCAGGTTATTATATATCTAGTGTGCGGCTCTGCAGGTGGAGGTAGGTGCAGGTTATTATATATCTGTGTGCGGCTCTGCAGGTGGAGGTAGGTGCAGGGTATTATATATCTGTGTGCGGCTCTGCAGGTGGAGGTAGGTGCAGGGTATTATATATCTGTGTGCGGCTCTGCAGGTGGAGGTAGGTGCAGGTTATTATATATCTAGTGTGCGGCTCTGCAGGTGGAGGTAGGTGCAGGGTATTATATATCTGTGTGCGGCTCTGCAGGTGGAGGTAGGTGCAGGGTATTATATATCTGTGTGCGGCTCTGCAGGTGGAGGTAGGTGCAGGGTATTATATATCTGTGTGCGGCTCTGCAGGTGGAGGTAGGTGCAGGGTATTATATATCTAGTGTGCGGCTCTGCAGGTGGAGGTAGGTGCAGGTTATTATATATCTAGTGTGCGGCTCTGCAGGTGGAGGTAGGTGCAGGGTATTATATATCTGTGTGCGGCTCTGCAGGTGGAGGTAGGTGCAGGGTATTATATATCTAGTGTGCGGCTCTGCAGGTGGAGGTAGGTGCAGGGTATTATATATCTAGTGTGCGGCTCTGCAGGTGGAGGTAGGTGCAGGGTATTATATATCTAGTGTGCGGCTCTGCAGGTGGAGGTAGGTGCAGGGTATTATATATCTAGTGTGCGGCTCTGCAGGTGGAGGTAGGTGCAGGGTATTATATATCTAGTGTGCGGCTCTGCAGGTGGAGGTGTGTGGAGATTCCCCATTACTGGGCTCAGGCTCCATACACCTTAGATGCTGGGGGAGAACAATCGCTCTATAGAAGAGAATTCTCCTGATTGCCCCGTGAAGGATGAATATGGACAGGGACAAGATGGCGCAGAGGATATTACACCTCACCCTAGAGATCCTCTTCCGGCTTACTGGAGAGGTGAGAGATTCTGATGACGTCACATTACATCATTCTTATCTATGGGAATAACAGGTGGACAGAACTGGAGAGGTGAGGACTCTGGAAATGTCTGGAGTGAGATTTATTACTGTGTCTCTCCATAACCAGGATTACACAGTAGTGAAGAAGACCTCTAGTGAGCGCTGTCAGGCCCCTGTGTATGAGGGATGGGGAAGACCCCTGAGCCCAATCACGGGGTCTCCACCTCACCCTCCGATACATGAGGACATCAATGACCAGAAGATCCTAGAACTCACCTACAAGATGATTGAGCTGCTGACTGGAGAGGTGACACTGCTGGGAATGCTGGGACATTATACAGTAAGGCTATGAAGGGATCGGGGGTGACGGTATCATTGTATGTGTCAGGTTCCTATAAGGTGTCAGGACGTCACCGTCTATTTCTCCATGGAGGAGTGGGAGTATTTAGAAGGACACAAAGATCTGTACAAGGACGTCATGATGGAGGATCCCCAGCCCCTCACATCACCAGGTAATAGACAGGACTAAATACACACGGCCTATAATTATCTGTATGTAAGGAATGAATTCAGTCCCTGTATGTGTCTCCTCCAGGTCTATCCAGTAAGAGGACAACACCAGAGAGATGTCCCCGTCCTCTTCTCCCACAGGACTGTAACCAAGAAGATCCCGATGTTCCTCAGGATCATCAGGTAGATGGAGAGAAGGGGCCATGAAATCTCCCTATGATGTGTAGACGGCTGTGAAGGTCTTGTGCTCAGTCTTGTTTTATCCTCCAGTATTATATGTGTTATACTTGTGTAATGAGAGCGGTGGAGATGGCAGGATTAGAGCTGATCATAGATGGGACTTCTCCATCTGGCTGTGACTTTTACAATATGTGTTTCAGGGGGAAGAACTGCCCCATATTAATACTACAGAGACATATGTGAGGGGTGATGAGCGGTGTAAAGAGGAGATTCCTACAGATAACCGCCCAGGTGAGTAGTGACTACTAAATGCAGAGAAGTCACAGATTCTTCTCAGTCACCGGCTGTGGCTGCTTTATCAGGGTCATGCTTCTCCACCCATAACTGTGCCCATTATTTTGGGCATTGGACGCCCTTCTGTTGGAGTGAGATCTGTATCAGCCAGATCTCACAGGGATGATCCACCCTATCCCCTGAAATTAGAAGGTGTTGACCCTTAGCTACCCAGATCTCTAATCTGCAAAGCCGAATCACAGCGTACGTAAAATGTGCAGACAACTTAGAAAATCATGGGAAGAAAAATTAAATCTGTTTGGTGGACCCCTAATAGAAAGCGGAGGGTAATGATGCTGGTGAGGTCCTAGAATCTCGGCATCTTATTGATGGATCTTCCTTCTCTCCCTTCTGATGCATGTGCTGATAGGGGCGTTTTTATCCAAAGTTCTTCATAAGGTAACTGTAACATATGAGGGAGGTTAGGATTATCCCACAGTGGGTACATGGAGGCCGGGCAGCCCACCAACAAGATTTCCAAAATGTAATTAGAATAAAGGAAAGTATCGTATTTTTCGGACTATAAGACGCACCCTGGTTTTAGAGGAGGAAAATAGGAAAATAAATTTTTAAGCAAAAAATGTGGTCATGACACACTGTTATGGGGCGAGGATCTGCTGCTGACACTGTTCTGGGGGTAATGTCCCCAAATTCTCTACTAAGGTACCCCATCCTGGTAATAATCCTCCTGCCTTGTATATACAGTATATGTCCCTCATCCTGACATAGCCCCTATCCTGCTATATACCGTCATCTTGGCATATGGCCGCATCCTGCTATATACTGGCATATGCCCGAATCCTGCTAAATACCCCCATTCTGCTAAATACCCCCATTCTGCTAAATACCCCCATTCTGCTCATATACTCCCATCATCCTGCTCATATACCCCCATCATCCTGCTCATATACCCCCATCATCCTGCTCATATACCCCCATCATCCTGCTCATATACCCCCATCATCCTGCTCATATACCCCCATCATCCTGCTCATATACCCTCATCATCCTGCTCATATACCCTCATCATCCTGCTCATATACCCCCATCATCCTGCTCATATACCCCCATCATCCTGCTCATATACCCCCATCATCCTGCTCATATACCCCCATCATCCTGCTCATATACCCCCATCATCCTGCTCATATACCCCCATCATCCTGCTCATATACCCTCATCATCCTGCTCATATACCCTCATTATCCTGCTCATATACCCTCATCATCCTACTCATAATATACCCATCATCCTGCTCATATACCTCCATCATCCTGCTCATATACCCTCATCATCCTGCTCATATACCCCCATCATCCTGCTCATATACCCCCATCATCCTGCTCATATACCCTCATCATCCTGATCATATACCCCCATCATCCTGCTCATATACCCTCATCATCCTGCTCATATACCCTCATCATCCTGCTCATAATATACCCATTATCCTGCTCATATACCCCCATTATCCTGCTCATATACCCCCATTATCCTGCTCATAATATACCCCCATCCTGCTCATAATATACTCCCATCCTGCTCATAATATACCCCCATCCTGCTATATGCCCTCATCCTGGTATACGGCCTGCATCCTGTGGCACATAAAAGAAATAAACGTTCATACTCACCTTACCTCACTCCCTGCAGCATCACTCCTCCTCCGTCTGTGTCAACAGCAGCGCCGCAGGAGTGTGGAACCGGCCACGATCCCTGCAGCATCGCAATGTCCTCCCGTCTGCGCCGGCGGCGGCTGCGTGTGGACACTTGCGCTGAGCGATGACGTCATCGCTGTGCGCACCATTAGTCTCCACACAGCCGCCGCCGGCACAGACAGGAGGACATTGCAGTGCTGCAGGGATCGTGGCTGGTGAGCGTACTGATTCACTGAACCCCACGCTGATGATGATGCGCGGGGGCAGTGAATACAGCCGCACTGTAGTTGCCAGGGGTGATCATGCGGGCAGGCTGTTTAATATGCGCGCATCCCCCACCCACTCATCGCACCCACCTGTCAGCGCCGGCTTCAGCGCTGAGAAACGATGGGCGGGAGGATGGGCGTGCATATGAAATGAGCGGGTCCACGTGGTCACGTCAGGCTACTACAGCCTGCGCATGCCGCCGATGACCCGCTGCACCGTAGCACCCGCAGCCCTACATTCAGACTATAAGACGCACCCCCCACTTTCCCCCAACATTTGGGGGGGGGGGGGAGTGCGTCTTATAGTCTGAACAATACAGTAATTATTTTTACCTTCAAGCTCCTGAAGGATATTTTTTCAGACTAGAATTGTACAAATGTCCATTATATAAGAACTTGTATTGGAGCCGTCCATTGTGGAGTCCGAGAGGCAGAAAGTAAATGTCCAATATTTCTTCAGGAAACTCATCTGACAGAAAATATTGGCCCCTACAATAGTTTGGATTGCCGAGAGCCCCCGAGCCACATACTGTAATTACTCCAGATGTGGCACCTCTAGTTACTAAATCACTGACGGTGAAGGCTGTCGGGGTGGAGGGCGGTCATTTTAGTAGAGATGTTATTGTCTATAGTCACAGTTTTCTCTATAGTAGTTAGTACAAAGCCGCTCTTATTTCATGGCTTTCCACTGCAGCCAGTTTTCTGCTCCTATCCAGGCCCCATTTCTCCAATCTGACATCTGTCACGTTACATGATAACACCTTTGTAATGCTGAATCTGATCCCAGTGTCTGAGATTTTTTTCTGTGGCATATTCTACTTTATCTTAGCTGTAATGTGAGGTTGATTTGTTTTCCGTTTAATTAAAAAAACAAAAACATGAACTTCACCCAAACATTTAAAGAAATAAGTGTTTAAATATTGCATTCGGATGCTCTTAGAGGGAACCTGTCAGGTGCAATATGCACCCAGGACCACGAGCAGTTCTGGGTGCATATTGCTAATCCCTGCCTAACTGTCCCTGTATACACTTGCATAGATAAACAGATCTTTAGAGCATGCACACTGAGCCTAAACCAGGCGGGGACAACGGATTCAGGTACGTGCGTCACCGCTAATGATGCTGGGCAGTGGGCATTGAATAGCATGTTAGCATGTCCACAAGGGCGTGCTAACATGCTAAGAGGGTGGTCTGAGCCCAGAAACTAACGCCCTTAAGACTTGTCCCTGAGCTCATTAGCATATCATATGGGATCTTAAAGAGATTTTTAGAAAAAGTATTTCTCATCTATGCTTCTAGATACAGGGACAGTTAGGCAGGGATTAGCAATATGCACCAAGACCTGTCCGTGGTTCTTGGTGCATATTGCACCGGTCAGGTTCCCTTTAAAAAAAAAAAAATAATAGTTATACTGCAACATATAGTCAATAAATAGCATTTACCATATTTTTTTTTCTAGTCAAAATGACTACTAATTTCCAGGCAGTCGCTGGAAATTAGCATGGATTGGATGTTCCAGAGGGAAAATTGCAACTATGCCATTTTAATGCCCAATACATAGTGACCAGCTTGTGCTCCAGAAGACATACCCCTATAAATATTTCTGTTGGTTCTTCCCTGTGGCAATGCCAAACATGTGGATAGTATCGGTGTCTGGTACACGGCAAGGCTGAGAAACATCGAGGACATTTGGCTTTCGAATTTAGCTGGATTGGATCATGAAGCCATATCTCTTTATAAGCAAGAGTCTTTCAGCTAAAACCATTGTGGAAACTCCTTTCTCCACTGACAAAGTAGCAGTTTGGTATAATTTTTGCCTACAAAACACTATCTGATGGCTTATTATTCCAATATACGGGAGGCAAAATGAACAAAGAGGGTTGAACATCATGGTATACAGATAGATGCAGCAGGTCCGGCAGGCACAGCAGATACTAGGATACAGAAATGTGTTAGCACACACTGCAAACGGAATGGGGCCTGAAAACTAGACACGTGCCTTAAAGGATAGACCACAATGCCCAGGCACCTCCCATAGGGGGAGGATGACTTAAATATCTAGGTTAGGGCACACGGGTCCTTTATGAATGTATGCGTGTGCAGTCCCAGGAGAACTGCGTGGTGTGCGTAGGTCCTGGGAGATGGCGATTGGGACTGAGGACATGGAAGCCACTGATAGGCGGCTGGGAGGGTAAGTGTGTCGTCGTCCCTACCTGGGAAAAGGGGCAGGACAGTGAGGGGATGCTGGTGATGGAGTTACAAGCCATTTTATAAGTTATAGCCTTAAATTTGTATATATTATTAAAAATATTTTTTATTCTTGGCAGATGACTGTACCAAGAGATTAGAAGCACAACTGAAATCTTCAATTTTAAAATCAGATGCCGTTGACATCACACACGATATAACTGAAGTGAATGCCACTATTCAAGATTTACCATCATCTTTTCACAGCAAAGATCTATTATCTGATTCTGTTAAACAAGTCCTACCTTATGATTCATCACATACTAGTGACAAAAATAAAACTCACAACAGAGGTATTAAAAATCAACGTGCTCTTACAGCAAAGAAGCCATTTTCAACTTCAGAATATCAAAAAATCCATAAAAAAATTCACACAAAGGAGAAAATATTTTCTTCAGAATCTGTTACTTACCAGACAACTTACACAGGGGAGAAGGCATCTTCATGTTCAGAATGTGGGAAATGTTTTAACAGAAAATCACATCTTGTTACACACCAGAGAATTCACACAGGGGAGAAGCTTTTTTTATGTTCAGAATGTGGGAAATGTTTTGCACATGAATCACATCTTGTTATACATAAGAGAACTCACACAGGGGAGAAGCCATATTCATGTTCAGAATGTGGGAAATGTTTTACACATAAAACAAGTCTTGTTAGACACCAGAGAACTCACACAGGGGAGAAGCCTTTCTCATGTACAGAATGTGGGAAATGTTTAACCCAAAAACCATCTCTTGTTATCCACCAAAGAACTCACACAGGTGAGAAGCCTTTTTCATGTACAGAATGTGGGAGATGTTTTAACAAAAAATCAAATCTTCTTATACATCTGAGGACTCACACAGGGGAGAAGCCTTTTTCATGTTCAGAATGTGGGAAACGTTTTGCCCAAAGTTCGAATCTTTGTAAACACCAAAGAATTCACACAGGGGAGAAATCCTTGACATGTTCAGAATGATGAAAATATTTTACACACAAATGACTTTTTTTTAAATATCACCAAACTCACAATGGTAGAAGCCATTATCATACCTAGAAAGTGAGAGATGTTTTACTTGAAAACTACAATTTGTTGACCACTAAGAAAAAGTCACATGGGGAGAAACCATATATTTGAGAAATTGAACAAGAAAACATAAAGAAACAGTCAAAGTAAAGGCAAGTAAGTAAACAAGAAAGTGAAAGCACGTAAGAAGTTACATTAGAATTATAATATATACAGTTACTAATAGACGTCTGTTTTCTAAAAATCAAATAAAAAGCAATATTCCATGTATATCGAACATTTCACATATTTATACATTCACTATCAGGATAAGAGTATTACAACCCTCCCCCCAAAACTACCTAACATCCCTCTACCCTCTTCTTCCTTCCTCCCAATCTCAGCGATCTGCCATTCATTACAGTTACTTTCAGCGCACAATCTCCATGTCTGAGCAATGTCTGTAACTTCTCTATACTACAATAATAAACATGTTCATATTACAAATTACTATTTCCATCTACCATCCATTCCTTCCTTGTTGGAACATCTGCTGTGATCGAGCTTCTATATTCACTTTCCGCTAAGTTTAGTAGTTTTTTCATCATCATTGGGAACTGACCCCCTTCTCTGTTCCCCAATACACAGATTATAGGGTCTAAGGGGACTTTGATTGTAAATTCTTACTAAATTGTCCCAATAACCTGACACCAGAAACATTTTTCCAATAAAGTCTGAGAATCTAAACTAATGTTCTTCATTTCGTCTTCCTCCATTTCCTTTTTGCTGGAGCAGAGGTCTCCCAACCTGTTCCCTCATTATGGCATTAAATACAAGTGCATCTCAATAAATTAGAATATCATAAAAAAAATAAAGAATTAGAATATCAAAAAGTTAATTTATTTCAGTAATTCAATACAAAAAGTGAAACGCATATATTATATAGAGTCATTATACACAGAGGGATCTATTCCTATATATTTATATAGAGTCATTACACACAGAGGGATCTGTTCCTATATATTATATAGAGTCATTACACACAGAGGGATCTGTTCCTATATATTATATAGAGTCATTACACACAGAGGGATCTGTTCCTATATATTATATAGAGTCATTACACACAGAGGGATCTGTTCCTATATATTATATAGAGTCATTACACACAGAGGGATCTGTTCCTATATATTATATAGAGTCATTACACACAGAGGGATCTGTTCCTATATATTATATAGAGTCATTACACACAGAGGGATCTGTTCCTATATATTATATAGAGTCATTACACACAGAGGGATCTGTTCCTATATATTATATAGAGTCATTACACACAGAGGGATCTGTTCCTATATATTATATAGTCATTACACACAGAGGGATCTGTTCCTATATATTATATAGAGTCATTACACACAGAGGGATCTGTTACTATATATTATATAGAGTCATTACACACAGAGGGATCTGTTCCTATATATTATATAGAGTCATTACACACAGAGGGATCTGTTCCTATATATTATATAGAGTCATTACACACAGAGGGATCTGTTACTATATATTATATAGAGTCATTACACACAGAGGGATCTGTTACTATATATTATATAGAGTCATTACACACAGAGGGATCTGTTCCTATATATTATATAGAGTCATTACACACAGAGGGATCTGTTCCTATATATTATATAGAGTCATTACACACAGAGGGATCTGTTCCTATATATTATATAGAGTCATTACACACAGAGGGATCTGTTCCTATATATTATATAGAGTCATTACACACAGAGGGATCTGTTCCTATATATTATATAGAGTCATTACACACAGGGATCTGTTCCTATATATTATATAGAGTCATTACACACAGAGGGATCTATTCCTATATATTATATAGAGTCATTACACACAGAGGGATCTGTTCCTATATATTATATAGAGTCATTACACACAGGGATCTGTTCCTATATATTATATAGAGTCATTACACACAGGGATCTATTTCACATGTTTATTATATATTATATGGAGTCATTACATACAGAGGGATCTTTCTCAAGTGTTTATTTCTGTTAATGTTGATGATTATGGCTTACAGACAATGAAAACGCAAAAATCATCTCAGAAAATTGGAATATTATATAAGACAACTGAAAAAATGGTTTTAAACGCAGATATGTTGGTGCTTCCTGAAAAGTCTGTACAGTAAATGCCTCAATACTTGGTTGTGGCTCCTTTTGCATGAATTCCTGCATCAATGCAGCAATGTGGCATGGAGGTGATCAGTCTGTGGTGCTGCTGAGGTGTTATGGAAGCCCAGGTTGCTTTGATAACAGCCTTACGGGTACTTTACACACTGCAACATCGCTAGCATTTGCTGGCGATGTCGAGCGCGATAGCACATGCCCCCGTCGTACGGCCGATATGTGGTGATCGCTGCCGTAGCAAACATTATCACTACGGCAGCGTCACACGCACATACCTGTGCAGCGGCGTCGCTGTGACCGGCGAACCGCTTCCTTTCTAAGGGGGCGGTTCATTCAGCGTCACAGCAGTGTCACTGAACCGCCGCCCAATAGAAAAGGAGGGGAGGAGATGAGCGGCCGGAACATGCCGCCCACCTCCTTCCTTCCTCCTTTTCGGGTGGACGCAGGTAAGGAGATGTTTGTCGCTCCCGCGGTGTCACACATAGCGATGTGTGCTGCCGCAGGAACGACGAACAACATCGTACCAGTGGCAGCAGCGATATTAATGAAATGAATGACGTGTCAACGATCACCGTTTTGGAACGATATTGCGATCGTTGATCGTCGCTCATTAGTGTTACACGCTGCAATGTCGCTACCGGCGCCGGATGTGCGTAACTAACGACGTGACCCCGACGATATATCAGCAGCGATGTCGCAGCGTGTAAAGTACCCCTTAAGCTCGTTTGCATTGTTGGCTCTGGTGTCTCTCATAGATTCTCTATGGGGTTTAGGTCAGGCGAGTTTTCTGACCAATCAAGCGCAGTGATACTGTGGTTAGTAAACCAGGTATTGGTACATTTGGCAGTGTGGACAGGTGCTATGTCTGGCTGGAAAATGAAATTTCCATCTCCAAAAAGCTTTGTCGGCAGAGGGAAGCATGAAGTGCTGTAAAATGTCCTGGTAGAGGGCTGCGCTGACTTTGGTCTTGATAGAACACAGTGGACCTACACCAGCAGATGACATGGCTCCCCAAACCATCATTGATTGTGGAGACCTCAGCAGCTTGGATTGTGGCCTTTCCACTCTTCCTCCAGACTCTGGGACCGCGATTTCCAAATGAAATGCAAAATTTACATTCATCTGAAAACAACACCTGTACACTGAGAACAGTCCAGTTCTTTTTCTCCTTGGCCCATATGAACACTGTGTCCCCTAATGGATAATAATGATTGGTTGTAATGTCCTGCTATTTTTGGCCCATTTGTATGATCTTTGATGATAACATATGAAAATAATCCTGTGTTCACAATATCCTACTTGATATTAGCATAACATTTCTCTTCTGGTTTAAAATAATATGTATTATACCCATTTGTTCTAGCAATATGTCACGCTGTACTCTAAGATGTACAATAGCAGTACAGTGCAGTAATGTGGGACTGAGAGGATTCCTGAAACTATCTGAGAAGGTAGTTAGCTGGTAAACCACTAGGGGGCGTAAAAGTGGAGGAAACGTATGGGCAGGGAATTCCCTAGCAGAGGTAATACTAGTCAAGCTCACCAGATGGCAGTAGAATCGTCAGAAAGCCGTGTCACAACATGAGGTCTTGTAAGTACACAAGGGCAAAGTCTAAACATAGTCAGAGGGAAGCAAATAGTCAGTAGCCTGGAAATCAGAGCCTAGAAGCGAGGGGGAGTGGGAAGACAAGACAGAATAAAGGTAAACAGATAAGGAACAAACAGGGAGACAGCGGGAGAGACACTGATGGAAACAGACAACAGAGGAGGTTAACAGGTCAGGTGAACACGGAGGTCAGGAGGGGGCAGGGCAGACAACATGTCACTCAAGAGCAGAACACAGCAGAGCCAGAAGTATTACTGGCGAAGTCCAAGAGAAACAGTGCCCTAATAAAGCAGAACGAGGCAGAAAGGATTAACCCCTAACGTGACTTGCATCAGAAGTGAAACTAAAAAAAAGGCTCAGCTCCAGCTGAGCCAGGAGTCAATCATTACACAATATATACACATTACGTCTTTGCCGCGGCTGCGATTTTCCCTGAATGTGTGAATCTCTTTACGTAATGGTGTCCATTTGGTTCCGTGTCCTAATTTCAATTATGGTGTATTATATATTTGCGCATGCATATCATTACTATGTGGATATGTTCACTATTAAGCGTCAATGATGCGGAGGCAGCCCCTGATCGGAAGTCAGCGCCGCTAGAGACGCTGACCGCTCCCAAGTTCCCGGCCTCGGCTGAGGCGCAGCAGGCATACACCTGTGGGGCAGAAGAGCATGCCATGACACAGTGGAGCCCTCCATTGCCAGTGGTGCCGGTCGTAGCCGGCACGGAGGGAGTCCGGCTGGGCCCAGCCCCCGCACAGGTGGAAACAGAGCGTGCAGCAAGTGCTCCGTATTGGGAACGGCAGCAACGCCAGCTGAGCAAAGAGATAGTGGCCCGGGAAAAGAGGAAGGCGGAGGTACTATCCCGGACATAGAATGAGAAGGACCATCTCCGGAATGCCACCTTCCGGGTGCGGGGCCCGACATACCAAGGCCAGGTCTGGCACTTCAACCCCTAGAAGGGATGGGGCTTTATCTATGAGCCAGGCCTGGAGGTCGAGATTTTTGTGTCCCGGAGGGATGTGGCCCCTCACTTACCTGTTGGCCACCCAAACCGGGACCTGGAGCCTGGAGAGTTAGTTTCATACACCTGGCATTGCGGAGAGAGGGGGTGGTTCGCCCTGGATGTAAAAAGATGGGTTAGCGAAGGAGAAAGGTAGTACCTCCGCCCCTCTCCAGCCCCGAAGATGAAAAGTATGTAGCGAATCCCCGGCTACCCCAAGTGTGAGTCCCCGTTGGGACTGTTAACCCTTCAAGTTCCCGTTAAAGTATGTTGAAATGTTTTAAAACAAAAGGACCATGGCCGTGAACTGGCAGGCCAACCCAAAAACTTTTGGGATTTGTAAATAGTCCCTGACCATCTTTCTCACGCTGCCGTAGTCCCTGGAGAGGCTGATTGGAGGAAGGGCCTATGGTGGAGTCGGCCAAGGTCCTGTCACCAGCAAAACCGGTGACTACCCTCCGTGTCAGGGGTCCCCTGGACGTGGGACCCTTGAAAAAGACTGCCGGGTAAGGAACTTTTTACCCGGCCCTTAAGGGCAACACTCGGACCTGTCCTGGACTTGGGCAAGGGGTGCGCACCAGTGCTTAGCGGTGGCACCAGGGGGCAGGTTGTTTTGGGTGGGAGTGAAGTGAGAAGGACGTGGTCCGTCCCATCCTGGTTTTATATCTGCAACGTTTAAGAAAAGTGCCTCCCGTAAGGGAAGAAAACCAAATGTACATTATTATGCTTGTAAGATGTTTCTTTCTTTTTCTCTTTTCAGCCCTGTTAAAATAAATGTTGGTGGTCGGACAGCCCGCGGACGGTCTGTATTAAACCAAGGGGGAATGTGTCGCCCTGGAAAATCAGGTAGCCACACAATAGGCCCCCGCATAACACCATCCCTCACCTAGGTCACACACAGCCGACCTGAAACCCTAGTCACGCCCCTCAGGGCAAGACAGGCACATGAGTGGGCGGGACCAGGCGGTTAGGGAACGCCCACCTAGGGGTCTATACAGCCCGGGGCGGGAAAAACAGTAGTTCTGTGTAGAGTTCAAGTTGAGAGCAGTGGAGGCTGGAGCTAGGTGTAATCAAAGCAAAAGGTGGCTACTGTGAAGAGCCTAGAATATAAGACATATCTTCAGTTGTTTTGTCGCGGGCGGAGGAGGGGACGCCGCGCTCTCCCACTGCTCGGGTCCAACTGCTGCTGCGGTTGCTCGGTGGTGGCTCGAGCGGTGGGCCGGATCCCGGGGACTCGAGCGGCGCTCCTCGCCCGTGAGTGAAAAGGGGGGATTGATTGTGGGGATTTGATATTGTCCGTGACGCCACCCAGGGTTGTGGTGAGATTGGTGACACCACCGCTGCTCTGGACGGGGATTCCGGGAGCGATGACAGGGAGCAGCCTGGATGTTAGTTCCCCCTCCGTGGGTAGGGGGGTTGGTTGTCCCGGGGCCCAGTGATGGGGTAGGGATGGGTGGCAGGCGGGTTACGGGGCCTAGCGAGGTGCAGGGTCGCGGGGGCAGCGCTGTGCCGCACGGCACGGTGGTACTCTCTCAGCCAATGATGTACACAGAAATAGTATGTGACTCCAGCACTCAAAATGAAAGCAAGAGAATTTTTTGTAATGCAAGTGGATTTATTGACACACTGCAAAAGTGAACCTTAAGCCAGAGCAACACCGACGTTTCGGCGTAGAGCCTTTCTCAAGGTAGTTGCATCAATGGTTACAGCTGGATGGCACGGGTCACATAGGACAACCGAAATGCATAAAGGGAGGTAAGGTTCTTTCACAGTTGCAGAGTGTGCTCGTATGCAGAGGAGTGACAGCGTCACTGTGGAGGATGGGTGAACGCCTGCAGTGACGGCCCGATGAGAACAGCAGAGGCTGGGTGTGTGGCAGCAGCGGCGTGTCTTAATGATGTACACAGAGTCTCCGGTAAAACAAACGGCTGGATGGACGGGTCCCACAGACGGCTGCGGTGTTGTTTCTCCCGGCAGGTTGATGGTGACTGCCTTTCCCTGCACCTGTGTAGTGTAGACGGTTCCAATGGGTTCCCACCGGTAACCCGCTCCCCAGCTTGAAGGTTGCTGAAGGAGCCCCTTTTGCCCGCAGGATCTGGCCCTGAAAACTGTAGCCTTGGCGGTGACTGTTTCCCTCTCTCGGTTGGACTGTTGCCTTCTGTCGGGACTTGGCTGCTGGGAAACCCAGGAGGTTCCCTTCGCTAACGGATTTGGCAAATTGCACGGCGACTCCTAGCCTTGCCGGGGTCCGTAAGCCCCTGCCGGATGGTGCTGGCTTCTCTTTGCGTACCGGTCCGGTATACCGCCGGGCCACCGCCCGTCCACGGTCCTTACGGCTAGCTCCAATAGGCCTCTCCTGCAGACGGTCACCACTGTCTGCCAACCTTGCTGTACTGTCCGGGCCACACACCCGGACCACTTTCTGTCTGCTTCTTTACCACTTCACTCTCCTCCCTCCTTCACTTCCAAACTCCAAAACTCTTCTCCTATTTTTCCCGCCTCCAGGACTGTGAACTCCTCGGTGGGCGGGACCAACCGCCCTGGTGTGAACATCAGCCCCTGGAGGGAGGCAACAAGGGTTATTGTCTGACTTGGGTGTGCCTGACCGGGAGTGTGTGGTGTGTTGGTGTAGTGCAGGGGTGGGGAACCTCCGGCCCGCGGGCCGCATGCGGCCCGCCATGACCTTTTATGTGGCCCCCGGGCAGATTCCCGGGGGAGGCAGTGCTCGTGCTGTCACCGCGGTCTTGCTGCCGCCGGCCCTTTAAATCCACACATTGCTGTTTGTGCTGCAATGTGTTCTCCCGTCGGCCAGTGCCAATTGTGGGCGGGTCTACAGCAGCCTCAGCTTCCAGCCTTGTGTGTCCGCCCCCTGCCCTTCGGAGATCAGTGCCTGCCTTCTCCTTCTGATGCAGTGTGTCCGGCTCCTGCACTCCGGTGATGTGAGTGCAATGCTGCTGTGAGTCCAGCGCCGACCCTCTGCTGCTATGCGCCCTGCCCAATGCTTGTGCCTCCCCACACCAGTTCTGTAAACCTTCTCCCCCAGAGTTGCATGAAACGCAGTGTGGCCCCCAATATCCTGTGTGCACACCTCCCCCAGTCCTGTGTGCAGCCCCCCAATGTCCTGTGTGCAGCCCATCACCCAGTAGTCCTGTTTGCACCCCCCCAATCCTGTGTGCACCCCTCCCCCAGTCCTGTGTGCAGCCCCCCAATGTCCTGTGTGCACCCCCACACAATCCTATGTGCAGCCCATCACCCAGTCCTGTGTGCACCCCCCAGTCCTGTGTGTGTGTCGCCCTGGACAAGCCAGGGGACACGGGTAACAACACCACCACACCCCACACTCCAGGTAGGCACACCTGCTAACCCAAAAATCCTTGTTGCCTCCCTCCAAGAGTCTGTTGATGCACACCAGGGGGTGGGCCAGGCGGTTGGCTCCGCCCATCTAGGAGCTCACAGCTCTGGAGGCAGGAAGTTACCAGGCAGATTAGCCCAGGGAGGGCAAGAGTAAAGAGTAGCCCAGGCAGGGCTTGAGTAAAGAGCAGTCTAGTCAGGGAGGAGGAAGTGGAAGGAGTGAGGAGAAGCCCAGGCAGGGGCTAGAGAAAACAACCAGAAGTGAAAGTGAAGGAAAGGAAAGTGGAAAAGGAGGAAAGCAAGAAGTGGAGACAGCGCAGAGAGTGTGCAAAGCCTGAGAGCCCAGCTGTGTGTAGGGCTAGAACAGCAAGGTCAGCGACGGCGGTGACTGTCCGGAGGGGGACCGTTTGGAAGTTCCTGGAAGGACCCCGTTGGCTGTGTGCCCGGTGGTCTGGAGCAGTGTTCCGAAGGACAGTCAGCACCAGGGCAGGGGCCTCTCGGACCCCGGCAAGGCTAGGAGTCGCCCAATTTGCCGAATCCGTCAGTGAAGGGGACGTAGATCCCCCAACAACAAAGTCCCGATTGACGGCAACAGCCCGACCATTACCGGGGAGACACCGCCACCGCCAAGGCACCAGTTTCCCCAGGGCCAGCGCCTGCGGGCAAAGTGTAGAGCTCCTCCGGCCCAGATTGCAGTCGGGGAGCGGGTAACCGGAGGGAATCCACCGATACCATCAGACAACACAGGTGCAAGGAAGAGAGACGTCACAGTCACCTACCGGGAGTGCAGGTGCAGCCGTCTGTGGGACCGTCCTACCAGCCGTTGGTTTACCGTACAAACTGTGTCCGTGTCTCAGGCTGAGTGAGTACCACAGTGCCGCAAGGCACAGCGCTGCCCCCGCGTCCCTGCGCCCTCCAGGCCCTACACTTGACATCTCTCCACCGGGCCCCGGGATCACCAACCCCTACCCACGGAGGGGCAACACAACACCTGGCTGCTCCCATCACCATCCCCGGGACCCCCACACTGAGCAGCGGTGGTGCAATCACCACAACCGTGGGTGGCGTCACGAACTATAACCCCAACAAACACCCCCCTTTCACTCACGGGCGAGGAGTGTCGCTCGAGCCACCCCGGGACCCGGCCCGCAGCTCGAGCCACCAGGAGCAACTGCCGGACCCGAGCAGAAGGGGTGAGCGCGGTGTGCTGACACCCTCCTCCCCGCCCGCGACATGTGCACCCCCCCAGTCCTGTGTGCACCCCCCCCAGTCCTGTGTGCACCCCCCCCCAGTCCTGTGTGCACACCCCCCCCAGTCCTGTGTGCACCCCCCCCCCCAGTCCTGTGTGCAGCCCCCCCAGTCCTGTGTGCAGCCCCCCCCAGTCCTGTGTGCAGCCCCCCCCAGTCCTGTGTGCAGCCCCCCCCAGTCCTGTGTGCAGCCCCCCCCAGTCCTGTGTGCAGCCCCCCCAGTCCTGTGTGCAGCCCCCCCCAGTCGTGTGTACAGCCCCCCCAGTGATGTCTGTGCCTCCCCCCCAGTGATGTCTGTGCCTCCCCCCCAGTGATGTCTGTGCCTCCCCCCCAGTGATGTCTGTGCCTCGCCCCCAGCCCCGCGTGTGGTGTCTGTGCTCCCAGCCCCGCGTGTGGTGTCTGTGCCCCCAGCCCCGCGTGTGGTGTCTGTGCCCCCAGCCCCGCGTGTGGTGTCTGTGCCCCCAGCCCCGCGTGTGGTGTCTGTGCCCCCAGCCCCGCGTGTGGTGTCTGTGCCCCCAGCCCCGCGTGTGGTGTCTGTGCCCCCAGCCCCGCGTGTGGTGTCTGTGCCCCCAGCCCCGCGTGTGGTGTCTGTGCCCCCAGCCCCATGCCCCCAGTTAATTAATTGCTTCATCCAATATAGCAGGGTCATTTAAACATTGATAATTTTGTGCGGCCCCCGAAGGTTGGTAGAAATTTCCAAATGGCCCCCGACAGAAAAAAGGTTCCCCACGCCTGGTGTAGTGCTTGTGACGTCCTGGCTTGTCCAGGGCGCCACATTTTCACACTTTTTTGTTAAGTATTTCATTCCACATGTGGTAATTCATAGTATTGATGCCTTCAATGTGAATCTACAATTTTCAGAGTCATGAAAATAAAGAAAACTCTTTGAATGAGAAGGTGTGTCCAAACTTTTGGTTTGTACTGTATATATATATTTAAGAACGTATTTGGTGTCTTCAGGGGTAAGATCTTGACCACTATCTTACAGGTGCAGAGTCCACTAATGTCTGATTGTGGATTTCAGTGTCCCACTTTATGAACCTTCCCCTCATCCAGCACCATGACATCATGTGACCCCTGACTCCTCCCCTCCATGTGACATCATCACAGGTCCTGTAAGCACAGAGCGGCCATATATCCAGTGTGCGGCTCTGCAGGTGGAGGTAGGTGCAGGGTATTATATATCTAGTGTGCGGCTCTGCAGGTGGAGGTAGGTGCAGGGTATTATATATCTAGTGTGCGGCTCTGCAGGTGGAGGTAGGTGCAGGGTATTATATATCTGTGTGCGGCTCTGCAGGTGGAGGTAGGTGCAGGGTATTATATATCTAGTGTGCGGCTCTGCAGGTGGAGGTAGGTGCAGGGTATTATATATCTAGTGTGCGGCTCTGCAGGTGGAGGTAGGTGCAGGGTATTATATATCTAGTGTGCGGCTCTGCAGGTGGAGGTAGGTGCAGGGTATTATATATCTAGTGTGCGGCTCTGCAGGTGGAGGTAGGTGCAGGGTATTATATATCTAGTGTGCGGCTCTGCAGGTGGAGGTAGGTGCAGGGTATTATATATCTGTGTGCGGCTCTGCAGGTGGAGGTAGGTGCAGGGTATTATATATCTAGTGTGCGGCTCTGCAGGTGGAGGTAGGTGCAGGGTATTATATATCTAGTGTGCGGCTCTGCAGGTGGAGGTAGGTGCAGGGTATTATATATCTAGTGTGCGGCTCTGCAGGTGGAGGTAGGTGCAGGGTATTATATATTTGTGTGCGGCTCTGCAGGTGGAGGTAGGTGCAGGTTATTATATATCTAGTGTGCGGCTCTGCAGGTGGAGGTAGGTGCAGGGTATTATATATCTAGTGTGCGGCTCTGCAGGTGGAGGTAGGTGCAGGGTATTATATATCTAGTGTGCGGCTCTGCAGGTGGAGGTAGGTGCAGGGTATTATATATCTAGTGTGCGGCTCTGCAGGTGGAGGTAGGTGCAGGGTATTATATATCTAGTGTGCGGCTCTGCAGGTGGAGGTAGGTGCAGGGTATTATATATCTAGTGTGCGGCTCTGCAGGTGGAGGTAGGTGCAGGGTATTATATATCTAGTGTGCGGCTCTGCAGGTGGAGGTAGGTGCAGGGTATTATATATCTAGTGTGCGGCTCTGCAGGTGGAGGTAGGTGCAGGGTATTATATATCTAGTGTGCGGCTCTGCAGGTGGAGGTAGGTGCAGGGTATTATATATCTAGTGTGCGGCTCTGCAGGTGGAGGTAGGTGCAGGGTATTATATATCTAGTGTGCGGCTCTGCAGGTGGAGGTAGGTGCAGGGTATTATATATCTAGTGTGCGGCTCTGCAGGTGGAGGTAGGTGCAGGGTATTATATATCTGTGTGCGGCTCTGCAGGTGGAGGTAGGTGCAGGGTATTATATATCTAGTGTGCGGCTCTGCAGGTGGAGGTAGGTGCAGGGTATTATATATCTAGTGTGCGGCTCTGCAGGTGGAGGTAGGTGCAGGGTATTATATATCTAGTGTGCGGCTCTGCAGGTGGAGGTAGGTGCAGGGTATTATATATCTAGTGTGCGGCTCTGCAGGTGGAGGTAGGTGCAGGTTATTATATATCTAGTGTGCGGCTCTGCAGGTGGAGGTAGGTGCAGGGTATTATATATCTGTGTGCGGCTCTGCAGGTGGAGGTAGGTGCAGGGTATTATATATCTAGTGTGCGGCTCTGCAGGTGGAGGTAGGTGCAGGGTATTATATATCTAGTGTGCGGCTCTGCAGGTGGAGGTAGGTGCAGGGTATTATATATCTAGTGTGCGGCTCTGCAGGTGGAGGTAGGTGCAGGGTATTATATATCTAGTGTGCGGCTCTGCAGGTGGAGGTAGGTGCAGGGTATTATATATCTAGTGTGCGGCTCTGCAGGTGGAGGTAGGTGCAGGGTATTATATATCTAGTGTGCGGCTCTGCAGGTGGAGGTAGGTGCAGGGTATTATATATCTAGTGTGCGGCTCTGCAGGTGGAGGTAGGTGCAGGGTATTATATATCTAGTGTGCGGCTCTGCAGGTGGAGGTAGGTGCAGGGTATTATATATCTAGTGTGCGGCTCTGCAGGTGGAGGTAGGTGCAGGGTATTATATATCTAGTGTGCGGCTCTGCAGGTGGAGGTAGGTGCAGGGTATTATATATCTAGTGTGCGGCTCTGCAGGTGGAGGTAGGTGCAGGGTATTATATATTTGTGTGCGGCTCTGCAGGTGGAGGTAGGTGCAGGTTATTATATATCTAGTGTGCGGCTCTGCAGGTGGAGGTAGGTGCAGGGTATTATATATCTAGTGTGCGGCTCTGCAGGTGGAGGTAGGTGCAGGGTATTATATATTTGTGTGCGGCTCTGCAGGTGGAGGTAGGTGCAGGTTATTATATATCTAGTGTGCGGCTCTGCAGGTGGAGGTAGGTGCAGGGTATTATATATCTAGTGTGCGGCTCTGCAGGAGGAGGTAGGTGCAGGATATTATATATCTAGTGTGCGGCTCTGCAGGTGGAGGTAGGTGCAGGGTATTATATATCTAGTGTGCGGCTCTGCAGGTGGAGGTAGGTGCAGGGTATTATATATTTGTGTGCGGCTCTGCAGGTGGAGGTAGGTGCAGGTTATTATATATCTAGTGTGCGGCTCTGCAGGTGGAGGTAGGTGCAGGGTCTCTATTATTGTGGGATCATTTTCATATTGTTTTGTACATGTAGTTTAACCCATTTACGACTGCCGTACGGAGTAAAACGTCAGTAGTGAAGGGCACTTCTTCCATATCTCCGTATTAAAATGGCGGTAAGGTAACAGTGAGAGAGGGGAGCCAGCACGATCTGAAAATGGCATGCATCATATAAAAAGTGCAAATTCACAGATTTATTCCAACTGTACTGTAATATAAATGAGATTTTTAGCAAATAATTGATCAATTCTTTGAGCCACCCCTGCCAACGTCACGGCAAATCTCAATAGGGGGGTCCTACTCTATATTCTGTATTTCATGTGCCATGCGGCCTCCTAGATAAAGTTAAAAGCAGAACCATACTGGAGCACACATACCTGTAACCTGTATATAGCCGCTTCCATGTTACAAAAGAGGCAATTGTGGATAGAGGCCAGCCCAGGTCCCAGCATGTGGAGCAAGCTCTACACCAGGGGTGGGGAACCTCCGGCCCGCGGGCCGCATGCGGCCCGCCATGACCTTTTATGCGGCCCCCGGGCACATTCCCGGGGGCTGCAGTGCTGGGGCCGCCAGCCCTTTAAATGACCACATGCACTGTTTGGGAGAACCAATGGGCTCTCCCGCTGTCAGGTAGCATAATCAGCGGTGTGTGCCCGCCCCTCTGTTCCCTCGTGCTGTGTGTGCCCGCCCCTCTGTTCCCTCGTGCTGTGTGTGCCCGCCCCTCTGCCCTCCGGAGTGATCTGCCCGCCCCTCTTTCCACTCGTGCGGTCTGCCCGCCCCTCTGCCCTCCGGAGCAGTCTGCCCGCCCCTCTTTTCCCTCGTGCGGTCTGTCCGCCCCTCTGCCCTCCGGAGCGATGTGCCCCCTCTGCCCTCCGGAGCGATGTGCCCACCCCTATGTCCTGTCGTGTGGTGTGACTGCACCTTTCAACTTCAGAGCGATCTGCCCTCCCCTCTGCCCTCCGGCCTGCACTGTCTCCGGCGCTGTGTGCGCGCGCCTGCATCCGGCTCCCCGTCCAGTACTTTGTGTACCCTCCCCCCAGAGTTGTGTGCAACGATCAGTGCTGTGTCCCTCACCCCATGCTGTCTATCACCTCAGGTTTGTGGCTCCCCAGTAATGTCAGGGCTCTGCAGGTGCTGTGTGCAGAGCCCTGACATTACTGGGGGGCAGTGCTGTGTGCCCTCCCAATGCTGTGCGTGCCCCCCAGCCCCTCTTGCGTTCTGTGTGCCCCCCAGCCCCTCTTGCGTTCTGTGTGCCCCCCAGCCCCTCTTGCGTTCTGTATGCCCCCCAGCCCCTCTTGCGTTCTGTATGCCCCCCAGCCCCTCTTGCGTTCTGTATGCCCCCCAGCCCCTCTTGCGTTCTGTATGCCCCCCAGCCCCTCTTGCGTTCTGTATGCCCCCCAGCCCCTCTTGCGTTCTGTATGCCCCCCAGCCCCTCTTGCGTTCTGTATGCCCCCCAGCCCCTCTTGCGTTCTGTATGCCCCCCAGCCCCTCTTGCGTTCTGTATGCCCCCCAGCCCCTCTTGCGTTCTGTATGCCCCCCAGCCCCTCTTGCGTTCTGTATGCCCCCCAGCCCCTCTTGCGTTTTGTATGCCCCCCAGCCCCTCTTGCGTTTTGTATGCCCCCCAGCCCCTCTTGCGTTCTGTATGCCCCCCAGCCCCTCTTGCGTTCTGTATGCCCCCCAGCCCCTCTTGCGTTCTGTATGCCCCCCAGCACCTCTTGCGTTGTGTATGCCCCCCAGCACCTCTTGCGTTGTGTATGCCCCCCAGCACCTCTTGTGTTTTCCTTCAGCGTCTCCTGTGACTTATACATCACATTGGAGATGCTGGGGGCATATACATCATTGGAGATGCTGGGGGCATATACATCACAGGAGACACTGGGGACATACACAACACAGGAGGGGCTGTGGGCATTTACATCCCAGGAGGGGCTGGGAGCATATATAGCTCCTCATGAGATGTATGTGCCTCCAGTGTCTCCTGTGATGTGTATATACAGCAGTCCCAGCGTTTCCTTTGTTGTGTATACGTCAGTCCCAGCGTTTTCAATGTGATGTATATGCCCCCAGCCCCTCCAGTGATGTATGTGCCTTCAGTGACTCCTGTAATGTATATAGAGCAGTCCCAGTGTCTCCTATGTGTTGTGTGTGCCTCCAGCGTCTCCTATGTGTTGTGTGTGCCTCCAGCGTCTCCTATGTGTTGTGTGTGCCTCCAGCGTCTCCTATGTGTTGTGTGTGCCTCCAGCGTCTCCTATGTGTTGTGTGTGCCTCCTGCGCTTCAGACAGACAGAAAAGCAGTTGTGAGAAGAAACATGATTAGTATCATCCAACATCACAGCCGCACCAAAGAGAAGCCGCTCCGGCCGCCACAGTAAGGGTGAGTTAATTGACCAAATATAGCCGGGTAATTTTCACATTGATAATTTTGTGCGGCCCCCGAAGGTTGGCAGAAATTTCCAAATGGCCCCCGGCTGAAAAAAGGTTCCCCACCCCTGCTCTACACATACCAGGACTATATCAGAACTGACCCTCCCAGTGCCAGACAGCAACCATTGATAAAGGCGGACCAGATCCAAGTATGGTGCTTAATTAGCAATGCCTGTGGAAAGGGTGAGGCAACTGAATGTGTACAGCTACCAACAGGAGGAATATATTGCAAACCAAGATCAGGCGTGCATAGCATGGTGGTGACCAGCCACCAGACATTTGTAGCATAACTACAACCACTTGGATCTGATCCGCCTTTATCAATGAAATACATGAAATACGTAATATAGGTTAGGACCCCCCTATTGAGATTTGCCGTGACGTTGGCAGGGGTGGCTCAAAGAATTGATCAATTATTTGCTAAAAATCTCATTTATATTACAGTACAGTTGGAATAAATCTGTGAATTTGCACTTTTTATATGATGCATGCCAATTTCAGATCGTGCTGGCTCCTTTTTCTCTGGTAAGGTAACAGTGTATACCGCCCCCCAGCGTCGGATAATTCCCGGAGTTTCAGCTAGCAGGGGTAGCGGAGACCCTGGAGATCACGATTCTTGGCTGTTTTTCCGCTCCCCGGTCATGTGATCACCGGTATACATCGTGATCACATTGCAGAAAAAGGAAGGGTCGGTAAATAATGATTTATCTCCCACCTGATCAAACGTCACATGAGAGATAAATGTCCTCCCTCGCTGCCCCAGTGTGGCAAAGTGCCCCCCACCCACGGTCCACCTTCCCCTCCTCGTGATCACCTAACATGGCCACTGCACGTGTTGCACGCTGGCTGCACTCTTCCTCCTCCACTGATTTCTGCCTCATCTGACGTGTACCCGGGCCTCTGACATGCAAATGAGGCAAAAAAGTCATCCTCAGGTCCAGCCAGGTCATCCCTGGACATGTCAGATGAGGCAGAAGAGTCATCCCCAGGTCCAGCCAGGTCATCCTCAGGTCCAGCCAGGTCATCCTTGGTCCCTGGACATGTCAGATGAGGCAGAAAAATTATCCCCAGGTCCAGCCAGGTCATCCCCAGTCCCCTCGGTACTTCTCTTGCTGCGCCGATCCCCCGCCACTCCTTCTTCTCCTTGTCATCAGAAGAAATGTCAGCCGCATGCGCAGAGCAGCTCTCAGCCATCTCTGCAGGCAGTGACACAGAGTTTACAGCTGCTCACACTGCTGTGCTGTGGACCGTGGGAGTGTGAGTGCAGTATTCTCAGGTCACTGCAGCAACGCACATCACATGGAGTTCCTGCACCCCCATAAAATGGAGGATACGCTCACTGAGTGTGCCCCCATATTCTGGAATGAGGATACTGCAGGTCACTCTGTTGGACCGGGGCAGTTTGAAAGCAGTATTCTCAGATCACTGCAGCAACACTGCTCACATGGACTGCCTGCTCTTCAAGAAAATGGTGGATATGTTTCCTGAGCGTTCCCCATATTCTGCTGGAAGGTCCACAGTCGTCGTGGAACCTCCAAATTGGATTACGGCGGACCAGATTTTTTGTTCTTTTCAATAAATTGGTGAAAGAGGGAATGTGTTGGAGTGTTTTTTCAATTTTTTTTTTGTCATCTTTATATTTTATTGACTGGGTTCATAATGTCGGGAATCTGATAGACGCCGTGACATCATAACTGCTGAGCTTGATGCCAAGTGGAATTACACAGCTGGTATCTACCCCATATATTACCCCGTTTGTCACGACATCAGAGCAACGGGATGAGCTGGAGCGAAGCGCCAGTATTGGCAGATCTAATGCAGCTTGCTATTTTTAGGTTGGGAAGGACCAAATAACCATGAACCTTCCCACCCTGAGAATGCCAGACCCCAGCTCTGCGCTTTACCTTGGCTGCTAATTCAATTTGGGGGGGGGGCAATTTCTTTTTTTTTAAATTAATTATTTATAAATAATTTTAAAAAAAAACAGTGTGGGGTGACCTCTAAATTGGATTACCAGCCAAGGTGAAGCTGATAGCTGGGGTCTGCAGGAACCCCATGTGTTTTTTTTAAAATTATTTATTTTTTGGCTAAATACAAGGCTAAGCATCCATTAGTGCCACATAAAAGTCAGTAAACGGTGCCAGCTTAGAATATGCAGGGAGTGAGTCATTACATATGTGTTTTACCTCTGTCACTCTGTCTATCTATCCATCCATCTGAGCTTTTTAGGCTATGTGTCCACGATCAGTGTTTGCAGCGTTTTGGACGCAGAGCATTTTGGCTGCCACCAGAACGCTGCGTGGTGCAGTTCAAGCGCAGTGGAAGGATTTTTAGAAATCTCCTGCCCACTGTGCTTCTTTTCTCCGAAACATAAACTGACTTGTGGCTCGGCTTCCTGAGCCGCAGCATGTCAATTGTTTGCTGTGTAGACAAGAGTGTTGTCTGCTGGGAGAATAGAGCTAAGGTCCGCAGCGGCCCGAACCCTGATCGTAGGCACGGGCAGCTGCGTTCTCCTGCGGACAACACTCACATCTCTGCAGGAGGGCTGGCACTGCGTCCTAGACACAGGGTCGCCGGATTGTGGGCACATAGCCTAAATGTGAGAAATTTGCTGCTTCAGCAACATTTTTGCAAACTACCTGTAGATTCAAAATCAGTAAAAGTGGGCAGAATCTGCTCTCCTGTGTGTGATGTCACAGTTCCCCCTCCCAATCTGGGTGTTTCCATAAGTATAAGGAAAGATGCCCGCCTGCAATGCTCTGCCACACACACACGCACAACCAAAGCTATGCCACATGCACGCACACACAATGCTCTGCCACACACACGCCCACAATGCTCTGCCACATGCACGCCCGCAATGCTCTGCCACACACACATGCACACACAATGCTCTGCCACACGCACGCCCACAATGCTCTGCCACATGCACGCCCGCAATGCTCTAACACATATGCCCGCAATGCTCTGCCACATGCACGCACACAATGCTGTGCCACACGCATGCCCATACACAATGCTCTGCAACACACACACAATGCTCTGCCACACGCACGCCCACAATGCTCTGCTGCATGCACGCCCACAATGCTCTAAGACATATATGCCCGCAATGCTCTGCCACATGCACGCACACAATGCTGTGCCACACACACGCCCACACACAATGCTCTGCCACACACACGCACACAGTGTGTGTGTGTGTGTGTGTGTGTGTGTACATTCTGTATATACTGTGTGTGTGTGACCGAGCACCCATCATGAGGGCGGTGGAGCCAGTGTGTGTATATACTATATACCGTGTACTGTTTGTATATACTGTGTGCGTGACCGAGCAGCATGAAGGAGGCAGAGCCAGTGTGTGTATATATTATATACCGTGTGTACTGTGTGTATATGCTGTATGTGTGAACGAGCAACATGAGGGTGCCACATGCACGCAATGCTCTGCACGCATGCAATTCTCTGCACGCACACCCGCACGCAATGCTTTGCACGCTCACACACAATGCTCTGCATGCACGCACGCAATACTCTGCATGCACGCACACACAATGCTTTGCTGCATGCACACACACAATGCTCTGGATGCATGCACACCAGCACGCAATGCTCTGCATGCACGCACGCAATGCTCTGTACGCTTGCACTCAATACTCTGCATGCACGCACGCAATGCTCTGCATGCACGCACACACAATGCTTTGCTGCATGCACACACGCATGCGCACACACAATGCTCTGCATGCACGCACGCAATGCTCTGCATGCACACAATGCTCTGCATGAATGCACGCTCGCACGCAATGCTCTGCATGCACGCATGCAATGCTTTGCATGCACGCACGATATGCTCTGCATGCACGCACGATATGCTCTGCATGCATGCACACCCGCAAGGAAAGCGGGGGGGGGAGCGGCGGGGGTGTCATTGAAGACAGTGGTAGCAGTGGCGGCGGGGGGAGGGGCGCTGGTATTCACAAAGACCGACAGGTGACAGGCCATGGGAGGGAGAGCGGGGGGTGTCATTGGAGACGGTAGCAGCGGGAGGAGGGGCGTCGGTACTCACACAGGCTGACAAGTGACAGGCCGGTGGGGGAGAGCCTGGGGGTGTCATTGGAGACGGTAGCAGCGACGACAAGGGAGGGGCGCCGGTACTCGCAAAGGCTGACAGGTGACAGGCCAGGGGGAGAGAGCAGTGGGTGTCATTGGAGACGGTAGCAGCGGGGGAGGGGGCGCCGGTACTCACACATCCCGGTGGGTGACAGGGGGAAAGTGCAGCACTCAGCAGCATACGCTGTGGGCTCCACAAAGATGGCGTTGATCTCCTCCCTCTGCTGTGATCTGGACAGCCCAGGGGGTGTCTCCAGGTCACAGCAGGGAGCTTTGCCGTATTAAGTATGATGATCGGACTCCGACTCTAGAGTGAATGCCCAGGGGGCTGCCATAAAGGAGGTGAGTAACTGTCGTTACACACAGCAAATCCAAGATGGCAGCCCCCAGTGCTTCAGTAACACTAGAATTAAATAAGAACTAAATAAACAGTGAGTTTAATTTTGTATTAAAAATACTTGATTTCATAATCACTATTATTACGACATAAAAAAAAAATGCAGCCCCTTCCCTTTAAGTGTAAAACTGGTTTCATCCTTGAGGGGTTAAGGAGCTGAGATTTTTTTTCTTGTTCAGACATGCAAGTAATTTTTGCGTCTTTTTTCTGTGATTTGCTCGGCTTCATTTTCCTGTTACTGTCGTCGTCTTTTGTTTTTTTTTATGACGACGCTGAAGTTGGTTTCTTATTTACCAGTTATTTTTTCTGTTTTTTTGTTTTCCTTTACAGGTTTTTAGCAACAAAAAAAAAAACAATAAAATACCCTGCAGTGCGGAGCCCGGATGTGAATACACTGAAAAGCAGCTGCAAAAAAATGATAAAACTGGAACAAACAATGGGCATCAAAGGGCGGGGTTGTTAGTTCAGTATTTATTTTTATTTTCTTCTTACATCCCTTGTAACTGGGGCTGATATAATGACTCAGCAGTGACCATATCCTCCGTGTATGGGGAAGGAGGAGGTATAATCAGCTCTTTCTACCCTGTTTCCTCGAAAATTAGACCTACCCTAAAAATAAGCCCCAGTAGGATTTTTGGGGATTTTTCGAGTATACTTAAAATGTAAGCCCTTGTTTTGTCCTCCCTACACAGACCCTGAGGCGTGTGAAGCTTGACAGGCAGCTAAACCTTTCCACCATAGCTTAATAAGGAGACTGTTGCTTGAAGCCTGTTTTTATTAAACGTTGCTAAATGTGTTTGGTGAAACTAGGAACAATGAGATAACAAATATACAAGAAGCTTGAATCTAACTTAGTAAATGCAGAGAGAATCCAGAGCTGCATATGGCAACAAACATAGATTTCCTTACCAGCGATGTTATCACAAGGGGGATAAAATGGAGAATGTCCTCAGTGTGTGAGTAATTAGAAAATGGAGACTTACTACCCAGAATGCACCGCAAAGGGGTGAAGAAAAGAGGCATGAAAAACAAGGCTGGTGCTGATAAAGTTTAGTCACTAGAGGGAGGTAAAGTACAACCTAGTAAAGAAACATGTACAGCAAATCAAACAATAAAGAATGCAGATCGAATGCAAAAGTCAGAACAGCCCTACTCCATAAATAAACCCTACTTGCGGTTCCATAGGGAAATGTCCAAGCAACTAAAAAAGTTAAAGAATACAACAGGACTTTTATCAAAGAAAGCAGACGCCTCCCCCACCCCAAAAAAACTCAGACCCCCCCCCAACAATTACAGTTGGCAACTACTGATGGTGGATGGGCTCTCACATAGAGATCTGTGTCGATGTCAGGTCTCTCACTGTTCCAGCTGCATTGCACCGCAGAGCTGTATATACAGTTGTAACGGGGTGCCAGGGGTGCCTCCGGGGTTGTAGTCGTGGCCTCTTTTCTGGACAGGCTGACCCCCGGCCTCGCCGTCACTATTGGGACAGGGGATTGTTCTGTGGGGCAGAGTGTGGTGGAGAAGAGCACGTTATCAGACGCAGGAAGACTTTGTAGACGGAGATCAGTTGAACCAAACGACATGTTTATTGCACAGAGGTTCACAACAGGCTCAATGCACGGATCTTACAGCGCACAGTCACAATTCCTGCCCGGGGAAAGCTGTTCTTGACGTCTCCTCTTTGAGTGGGGATGTGCCCGGCTACTCTACTTCACTTAGGCTCCCACTCCGGCTACCACAGACTTGACCCACACAATTCCGTTTCACCATCGAGGACACTTTCTCTCTCCTTTCCTTCTTTATCTGTCAACCAGACTCCCACACTCTGCCCCTGTTGTTCCTTCTCCCCCGTCCCGGAATCAACTAACTCAAACTCACACTTTTCCCTTACAGCACTCTCTCTCCCTCCCCCTCAAGCTGCCGGCTCCTCCTCTCTCCTGCACTGTTTCTATGGGGACAGCCGTCCCACCCGGCCTCTAGGGGAAACCCATCTATACAGTAAAAATACAATTGATCATAAACATTAACAGCTTTATCTACCCCAACGTGGGGTATCTTCAGGGGGGGAAAACTGCGCCTCCTTGTAAGGGGTCCGTCCACCCCTTACATTCCTCCCCTCTTTTTGCCTTAGCCTCCCGGCAAGGCTCGCACCTGTAAAACACAATCTTAGCAGCAAGGCAAACTTTGATAAAACTTTAAAACCTTCATGAGAAAGAAACAACCACTGAGCGCACAGGTTCTGCGCCCGGAGTCCCTCCAAGGGAGCTCCCGGTCTTTGTAGGCAATTTGCCGGAGGCCTTCAACAGGCACTCCCGGTCTTTGCTGGTCTTCTGCCCGGAGGCTTTCACAGCACTCCCGGTCTTTGCAGGCAGGGAACACCGATAATAAAAGTCTCCGTCAACATCACAGAGGGAGTCTTTGCACAGTCCGGCATCAGGCTCCTTCCGGGCTCGGTGCTTAAACATGGTTACAAACTATAACTCTTCACCGGTTCTTTCAACAATGCCGGTACTTAACACGAATATGTCCACTACCTCCGGTCGCTACGATTCACACGGGGTGGTAAGCGCGCTGCCATTCAGCCCACTGGGCCCTCACGTAGTCGGAGAGGGATTGGCCTGGCAAGTGGCGCAGTCTCCGGAACGGTTCGTAGTTGACTGGTGGTTCTGACGCCTCTGTCTCCGGTTTTGCCTCCTCAACCCCCGACGGGGGTGGCGGGGTCGCTGAACGGGACGGCTGGGGACTACCAACGACGACCACCGGGTGCGTAATCATACTCTGGTGGATTGCTAACACCGCCGGTGTCCCCTTTTCTGGGTCAGCTGTCAGTCCTGTGATGACTTCTGGCGACACCGCCAGCGTGTTTCTCGGCCGGCAAGTCTCAGCCAGCATCGGTCTCTGTTGGGTACGTCTCCGGTATTGACACTCTTCCCATTCAATCTCTTGTTGCCACTGTGCGGCCTTTTGTGCAGTGGGCATCCGGGTCACTCCTACGGCAAATAGGCCCCGGCATCCCACTTCTCTCCGGAACTTCACTTTTTCTCCCGGGTACAGGTTATGCAAACGTTGGGGCAAGCCCTCAGTGTCCAGGTTAACCCGGTTATAGAAAAAATGGTCCCCGGTCTCTTCATCCTCTATGAACCCATAGCCCTCCGCCTGATTGAATTTGATCACGGTGCCAACGGTGCACTGCCGATCAAACTCGTCGCTAAGGGGACCGGCCATCATCTCACGGGCCACGGTCTCGGCCAGTAACCTTTCCTGCACCGGATCGGGTTCAGGCGGTGGGGACTTTCGCTGAGTCAGGGGCATCGGCTTTACCGGCTCCAGAAGAATCCCCACTCGTCTTCCTCTAACTCCGGGGTATGTTGCCCTCCCGGGGCCGGAACTTCAGTGGGGGCTGGAGGACCCACCTTGTCTGGTGTAACCACCTCCGGACTCTGGAGAGGCGCTCCCAGGACTTCGCTTCCCGGCTGTAGTTGCGTCTTGTAGGTGGCCTGGACTTCAGTAGAGGTTTCACCGGTCACGGCGTCCCATGAAGTGACCCATGTTACTTTTGTGGGCCACTCCGGACCTCCTGGCACAGCCGGTAGTTTAATGGTAAGTACTTCCTCGGTTGCAGCCTGCTTCGGGCGTCCTCTCCCCAGGCTGGTTGCTACCAGCGCGCCCGCTGCAGCTCGCTGTTTTGTCTGGGTCTCCATCTCGCTCGGAGTCAGTCTCTGAGTTGGCGTTTCTTGCATCCCTTCCTGTAATGGCGCCGGGGACAGTGGAGATGCTGGAGAAGGTGGAGGCAGGCCTTCTTTTCCCGCTCTTGTATACACTCCACCCCCAGTCTTGCACATCAAATCAACCCAGCATAGGCGACTCCTCTTTTTTTCTGTAGTGCCGCCCTCTTCGCATGTCTTCAACAGCATCTTGGGGCCAGTACCTCCCCTCTTTGGGCGGCGTACTCTGTACTTCTTTTTCTTCGCCGGCCAGCTCAGGGTTCTGGCTTGGCGCCAATTCTTCGCGCGCTCACTGTGTTCGTGAAGACGGCGGCCATCTTAGCGCCATCTTGTGCCTGGTCGAACGCCTTAGGCACCACTTGGTCTTCCCATTCAGGGATCGGGACCCCCCGCAGATAGTCCGCATCCTGCCGACTACGCCACATGTAACGGGGTGCCAGGGGTGCCTCCGGGGTTGTAGTCGTGGCCTCTTTTCTGGACAGGCTGACCCCCGGCCCCGCCGTCACTATTGGGACAGGGGATTGTTCTGTGGGGCAGAGTGTGGTGGAGAAGAGCACGTTATCAGACGCAGGAAGACTTTGTAGACGGAGATCAGTTGAACCAAACGACATGTTTATTGCACAGAGGTTCACAACAGGCTCAATGCACGGATCTTACAGCGCACAGTCACAATTCCTGCCCGGGGAAAGCTGTTCTTGTCGTCTCCTCTTTGAGTGGGGATGTGCCCGGCTACTCTACTTCACCTAGGCTCCCACTCCGGCTACCACAGACTTGACCCACACAATTCCGTTTCACCATCGAGGACACTTTCTCTCTCCTTTCCTTCTTTATCTGTCAACCAGACTCCCACACTCTGCCCCTGTTGTTCCTTCTCCCCCGTCCCGGAATCAACTAACTCAAACTCACACTTTTCCCTTACAGCACTCTCTCTCCCTCCCCCTCAAGCTGCCGGCTCCTCCTCTCTCCTGCACTGTTTCTATGGGGACAGCCGTCCCACCCGGCCTCTAGGGGAAACCCATCTATACAGTAAAAATACAATTGATCATAAACATTAACATTAACAGCTTTATCTACCCCAACGTGGGGTATCTTAAGGGGGGGAAAACTGCGCCTCCTTGTAAGGGGTCCATCCACCCCTTACACAGTGACCGAGTAGGCAGAGGAAGTAACCATGTGTACCTTCCTCTCCATTGCTACATATTTGTGTGTTGCTGTGCTGCTCTTTTATTTTTCCGTGCACATTGCCATATGAAGGAGTTGGATTTTTTGTTGTTTTTTTTAAAGATGACTCATAGTTTTTCCTTTTACCATAAAATGTGCTGGAAATTAAGTAAAAAATCAAAGTAGAGTGAAATGGTGAATAAATAGTGGGTGCATACTACATCCGATCACACTGCTGTTACCCCCAGTGCGAGCCGATCAAACACTGCAAGCGGCTCACACCGGGCTGAGCACCGAGCGTACCCGAGCACAGCGATACTCACGAGAGTGGTTTACATACATAAAGCATCCGATCTCCGCACCTTATCGGAAAGGTCTGAGTTTGTACCGAACACTGAACTTCAGGTTCGCTCATCTCTAGTGGTGAATAGAAATCACTTTAGTAAAAAAAAAAATCAGTTTGTGTCGCCATTTTCCGACACCGGTAACATTATTGTTTTTGCGTTGATAGAGTTGAGTGAGGACTTGTTTTTTGCTTGATGAGCCGACATTGTCATTGATTCCATTCTAGGTGCAATATGGATAATTCATCACTTTTCATTGTATTTATATTGCTATAAAAATAATGTGCTACTTTTATGGGTCGGTTTTACTATTTACATAGCACATTTCATGTTGAATTTTATTCCTACCCAAGTGATATCTTACCTCCCTTATTATCTGCAGTATTTTACATATCGGCTCATGTCCTTCCCATTCAGGTCCTTATAATATCGGGTCCTCTCAGTGGAGATCTTCTATATAATAAAATTCTCCTGATTGCCCCGTGAAGGATGGATATTGGCAGGGACAAGATGGCGGAGAGGATATTACACCTCACCCTAGAGATCCTCTTCCGGCTTACTGGAGAGGTGAGAGATTCTGATGACGTCACATTACATCATTCTTATCTATGGGAATAACAGATGGACAGAACTGGAGAGGTGAGGACTCTGGAAATGTCTGGAGTGAGATTTATTACTGTGTCTCTCCATAACCAGGATTACACAGTAGTGAAGAAGACCTCTAGTGAGCGCTGTCAGGCCCCTGTGTCTGAGGGATGGGGAAGACCCCTGAGCCCAATCACGGGGCCTCCACCTCACCCCCCGATACATGAGGACATCAATGACCAGAAGATCCTAGAACTCACCTACAAGATGATTGAGCTGCTGACTGGAGAGGTGACACTGCTGGGAATGCTGGGAGATTATACAGTAACGCTATGAAGGGATCGGGGGTGACGGTATCATTGTATGTGTCAGGTTCCTATAAGGTGTCAGGACGTCACCGTCTATTTCTCCATGGAGGAGTGGGAGTATTTAGAAGGACACAAAGATCTGTACAAGGACGTCATGATAGTGGATCCCCAGCCCCTCACATCACCAGGTAATAGACAGGACTAAATACACACGGCCTATAATTATCTGTATGTAAGGAATGAATTCAGTCCCTGTATGTGTCTCCTCCAGTTCTATCCAGTAAGAGGACAACACCAGAGAGAT
Organism: Anomaloglossus baeobatrachus; assembly: GCF_048569485.1. NCBI lineage: Eukaryota > Metazoa > Chordata > Amphibia > Anura > Aromobatidae > Anomaloglossus > Anomaloglossus baeobatrachus. Next base: position 585,930,169 of record NC_134357.1, read on the forward strand.
GTCCCCGTCCTCTTCTCCCTCAGGACTGTAAACAAGAAGATCCCGATGTCCCTCAGGATGTGTTTCCTCCAGTTCTATCCAGTAAGAGGACAACACCAGAGAGATGTCCCCCTCCTCTTCTCCCACAGGACTGTAAACAAGAAGATCCCGATGTTCCTCAGGATGTGTTTCCTCCAGTTCTATCCAGTAATAGGACAACACCAGAGAGATGTCCCTGTCCTCTTCCCCCACAGGACTGTAAACAAGAAGCTCCCGATGTTCCTCAGGATGTGTTTCCTCCAGTTCTATCCAGTAATAGGACAACACCAGAGAGATGTCCCCGTCCTCTTCTCCCACAGGACTGTAAACAAGAAGCTCCCGATGTTCCTCAGGATGTGTTTCCTCCAGTTCTATCCAGTAAGTGATATCTACTCATGTACTTTCTGCACCAATTTTGTGTTTACATTTTTAGGCTTTCTGCTCTGTTTTTTTTCAGCTGTATTTTCTTTGTTTCTGCTTCTTCTGTTGTTTCTAGTGCCTTCTCGATATCGTTATGATGGCAACTCAAAAATTTACAGAGGGTTCATGAATACTCTATTTCCCTGAAAAAAAAAACCTACCCCAAAAATAAACCCAGCATGGTTTTATGGGATTTGTGGAGAACGCTTGAAAAATAAGCCCTATTTACAGTCAGAGCCAGCGTTAGGACGTGTCAAACTGTGCAATTTTTCAGGAACCCCACTCTCTTAGGGACCCCATCAGTTATATTCTGAGGCTAATTGTTAAAGGACCTTTGATGACTTCAATTATATGTGACATGATGTAACCAAACGTGTCTTAATTGCAGGAATCTAAAAGAACTGAACAGAAGACAGACTGGCATAGAGGACTGGCATTAGGGGGAAGGGAGAGCAAACTGGGCAAGTTCACAGGGCCCCATTCTCCTAGAGGTCCCAGTGTTTATATACCGATTATAGGACTGCTTATGGACCTTTTCGACATCATGTCATGTGACCAAATGTCTCTTAATTGCAGGAGTCTAAAGCTGAAGAGGAGACGAGGTGGTGTGTGTGTAGATAGATAATAGAAAAAAGAGTTATAGCTGCACACTGAAATGCTAAAGTTTGCAACTACCAAATAATCTAATATATAAATGTGTGTGTGTGTGTGTGTGTGTGTGTGTCCGCTAAAGGAATCCGCACCGTTGCGTGTACAGTCACAAAATCTTTCACAAACACCCAATTTGACTCAGGGAACATTATAGACGTCATAGGGTAAATTTTAACCCTATGCTTTACAGTTATTTCCCAAAAAGGTGCCTCCATGAAAGTCAATGAAGCTGGGAGCCACAATGCAGCCAGAACTTCAGAAGAATGATGGCGTGTTAAAATGCGCAGCCACACCCTTGAATGTAATATTGGCGTGTCACAATACAGTCAGGAAAAGAGACAGACAGACACAGACGGACAGGGAAAGAGACGGAGACAGACAAAGAGATAGAAAGACAGAGACAGACAGAGAAAAAGACAGACAGGGAAAGAGACAGACAGACAGAGACTGGGAGAGGGACAGTTACTATCCTGTGCAACGTCATGTACTACAGCCAGTTTCTAATAAAATTATTGCTTTAGAGAATGTGAACTACTGGCAACCTACCCTGGATGGAATGGAGACACCTACAGAAAGAGATTTGACACCTAGACCCTGACTCATCAAAGCAATTATGGCAGAATTCTGGCATAAATCACTTCAAAAGTTCTCAAACATTTTTGTGCAACACAGAGTTGTGAAAAAATTGTGCGACTTTTGGAGGTTTCACACCAATTTTAACGAGCTTTAACCAGAATGGGGATGTGATGCCACCGCTTCTCTAATTTGTAACAAACTGCAGCGTTCCCTATGCCAGAAATCTCACTCCAGTCCCTCACGTCATTTTTCAGTGTTTATCACCGGTCTTGATGAATTGGAGCCCTAATGTTTATGTGCACAGACCGCAAGACTCTGCTACCTGCTTTGGTTACAGAGCCTAAGGATGGGTCATCAACGTTACAGTCCAGGACAACCCCGTTAAATATCCGGCATCTATCTCTAACGATTTTATTTTTATCTTCGAAAAAAATCTCTTTAAAATTGTCTATGTTGTGGATCAATGTTATACGGAGATTTTTGCAGGTTTTTTCAACTATCATGGCTGTGGAAACTAGATTCTGGCACTCTGCCTGCTAACGTCTCTGATGTCTGTGAGCAGCGCAGGGAGACGCAGGCAAACCACAGACTTAAGCAGGCTAGCAAGAGTTAATCTCTGCTGAGCTGCTTGCTAATTTGATCATATGCTGTGTGTCATTCGCTTCCCACCAGGATATGCTGGCTGGACTATTCCATTAATGCCAGCTATAGTTTACCTATACTGGTTTGGTGGGGTGTTGTGAAACAGACTTACGGGTGGTCATTGTGCATTATTACTGTGAGCGGTTGTGGTGTTAACCCTTGTTGTCTTTTTGTTGCTGCCTTCCTCCTCTTGTTTTCTCCTTAGTCCCTCATTGCCTATTTCTGTGAGTTTGCAGTGTGTGTGAATTTTGATTTTCCCGTATATCTTAATCTATTTCCATCATACTTTTGCCCCTTTCTTCCCTGGAGGGATAACAGATTAGATCTGGTCAGGAGAATAGTAAGACCGGCATCTCCACCTTCAGGGGTAAGCCAGAGGTTAGGAATAGTTTTGGGTCCTCTAGCGTGAGGGACAGTATAGGTGCTCCCTCTCCCTTGTTATCCTGCAGTCACATTGTGATAATCAATCAGATTATTTACTGTAGCACATTCCAGAGAAATGGTGCTACTGGAGAGATATCTTGCAGACAGGAATGGGAGGTCCGAATTAACAACAATGTAACTCTTAAGGCCCCGTTACACGCAACAACGTATCTAGCGATATATCACCGGGGTCACGGATTCCGTGACGCATATGCAGCATCGTTAGCGACGTCGTTGCGTGTGACACCAACTAGCGGCCATTAACAATGGAACATACTGACCAAATCGTCCATCGTTGACACGTCGTTCGTTTTCCAAAAATCGTTGATTCTTGAGGACGCAGGTTGTTCGTCGTTCCCAAGGCAGCACACATCGCTATGTGTGACACCTCGGGAACGACGAACTACAGCTTACCTGCGGCCGTTGGCAATGAGGAAGGAAGGAGGTGGACGGGATGTTACGGCCGCTCATCTCCGCCCCTCCGCTTCTATTGGGCGGCCGCTTAGTGACGCCACACAGACCGCCCCCTTAAGGGCACTTTTACACACAGTGAAATCGCTAGCGATGTCGCTGGTGAAAGCACCCGCCCCCGTCGGTTTTGCGTCACGGGCAAATCGCTGCCCGTGGCGCACAATATCGCTAAGAACGGTCACACGTACTTACCTGCCTAGCGACATCGCTGTGGCCGGCAAACCTCCTTCTTTCTAAGGGGGCAGTTCGTGCGGCGTCACAGCGACGTTACTAAGCGGCCGCCCAATAGAAGCAGAGGGGCGGAAATGAGCGGGCGGAACATCCCGCCCACCTACTTCCTTCCTCATTGCCGGCGGCCGTAGATATGGTGATGTTCCTCGTTCCTGCGGTGTCACACATAGCGATGTGTGCTGCCGCAGTAACAACGAACAACCTGCGTCCTGCAACAGCAACGATAATTGGGAATAGAACGACTCGTCAATAATCAACGATAACGTAAGTAATTTTGATCGTTAACGGTCGTTCCTGCGATTCACACGCAATGACGTCCCTAACGAGGCCGGATGTGCGTCACGAATTCTGTGACCCCAACAACATCTCGTTAGCGATGTCGTTGCGTGAAAAGCGGCTTTTAGAAAGAAGGCGGTTCGCCGGCCACAGTGACGTCGCTAGGCAGGTAAGTCCGTGTGACGGCTCCTAACGATGTTGTGCGCCACGGGCAGCGATTTTCCCGTGACGCACAACCGACGGGGGCAGGTGCTTTCACCAACGACATCGCTAGCAATATCGCTGCGTGTAAAGCCCCCTTTAGATCTCAAAATTGAAAATTTAGAAATTTTTTTTTACTAATTTAATTTCTAATGTTATGGTTTTAAAAAAAAATTATCAAGATAATATCATTAAAAAATAATAACATTGTGGTTTTTTTTAGCAGATAACTGTATCGGGAGTTCAGATGGAAATTTAATATCTTCAGAATTTAAAACAAACGATCACAGTGTCCCACATGATACATATGAAGAGCATGCTGTTGTCCCAGATATACCTCCAGCCCTACCTTGGAAAGCTCTATCATCTGATCTTTTCAAACAAGTCCAAAATTCCCATTTATCACAGAATTGTAAGCAAAATCAAAGTTACAGAAGGGATGTGGAACATGAAACGGCTCCAACAAAGGAGAAACCATATTCATGCTCAAAATGTAGGAAACCTTTTATTTGGAAATCACACCTTCTTAGACATCAGAAAATTCACACAGAGGAAAAGCCGTTTTCATGTTTATTGTGTGGGAGATGTTTTATTGAGAAATCAGAACTTGTTAGACATCAAAGATCTCACACCGCGGAGAAGCCATTTTCATGTTCAGAATGTGGGAAATGTTTTATTCGGAAATCAAATCTTGTTGTGCATCAAAGATCTCACACAGGGGAGAAGCCATTTTCATGCCTGGAATGTGGAAAATGTTTCACTAGAAAATCAACTCTTGTTGACCATGGAAAGTTTCACACGGGATAAACCATTTTTATGTTCTGAATGTGGAAAATGTTATTCTCAGAAATCAGATCTCGTTAAACATCTGAAGAAGCTGCACAGGGAAGGAACCTTTTTCATGTTGTGAATATTTGAAATGTTTTGCTGGTATATCAATTCTTGTCGACCATGAGAAAAGCCACACAGTAGAGGAGCCATTCTTGCATTCGGAATTTGGCAAATGTTTTTATCATTAGTCAGGTTCTGTTGTCAGAGAAGTCGCATGGGAGAAGGCATTATGATGTACCATGAGTCAAAGGGTTTTATCCAAAAATCAATTGCTCCAGTAAGAATTGGTCAGGAAAAGCACCAATTTCTCTCTTTTTAAACTTACTGTATTATTATGACCATAGGACACACCTAGGTTTTAGAGGGGGGAATGGGAAAAAAAAACCAATTGAAGCAAAAAATGCAGTCATAATGCACTGTTATGGGGGGGAATCTGCTGCTGACACTTATGGGGGTAATATCCCACAATTCTGTACTAATGTCCCCCATCCTGGGCCCCTTCCAGTTTTATGTGTCTCTGATCCTGGTGTATATGTCCTTCTTCCTGGTATATATGTTCCCCATCTTTGTCCTGCCCTGCTATATATGGCCCTCATTCTGGTATTTATGGCCCTCATTCTGGTACACATAATTCTCATCCTGGTACACATGATTCTCATCCTGGTATGTATGTTTCTCATCCTGGTATGTATGGCAATCATCCTGGTATATGTGGCTGTCATCCTGGGCCCTTCCTGGTATATATGATTCCCATCCTGGGCCCATTCTGGAATATATGTCCCTTATTTTGGTATATGTAATCCCGATCTTGGTATTTACAGGTGAAAATTGGCCCCTTTAGCTCTTAGGCTGCAGGTTGTACTAATAATGTGTGTGCACCTCCTGTCATCCTGGCATATATGTCCCTCATCACGCTGCAGACATAAAAAAAATGATTATACTCACCATCCCTCTGCTCCCCCAGAGTGCGGTGTTGTCTTTTATGCTGGCATGTGAGTTCAGTGTGTAAGCGAAGCATTGCATGACGTCACTGCCATGCACCTGCAGTTACACGCAGACATCAGCTGCCGAAATATTCACTGCTCAACACACCCGAGATTATGGACTTGGGGAGCAGTGAATATTCATTCTCTATTAGTAGACAAACGTGATCATCCAGCCACAGCATTACGTTGGCGGCTGGGTGATCATGTGTGCCCGTTCTTAAAGAGAATAAATAGACACGGCTCGCCATGCCCATAATTCCGTCCATTCCTCGATGGCGGTTTCAGTGCCTAGAGGTAGATTGGATTATAAGAGTGAGCAGCAGTGACTATTCACTTTCGTTATTAGCGGCACACTGATAACCCCAGCGCTGGTTCCTGCCTCCTGTGACCCACTTCTCATCTGCCACCCCTCCAGCCACAGTCAGGAGCATTCAGACTATGAGAGACACCCCCTTTCCTATACAATTGTCAAAATCATATATATGGCCCTAAGTACACTAGAAAATGGAATTTTGTTAAGAAAATTCCGCAGGCTCTGAAAGATTTCCGCACCCGTGGAAAAAAATGGAAACAAAACGCACCGAAATCCGCATGCGTTTTGTAGCGGTTTTGGTGCGTTTTTTCCGCGGGTTGGTACATGTGTTTTAATGCATTCAATGCAATAAAGCACATTGAAAAAAAAAGGTAATTTCCTTTTGAGATATATAGATAGATAGATAGATAATAGATAGATGGATGGATAGATAGATAGAGGGATAGATAATAGATAGATAATAGATAGATAGAGGGATAGATAGATAGATAGATAGATAATGGATAGATATATAGATAGATGGATGGATGGATAGATGGATGGATAGATAGAGGGATAGATAGATAATGGATAGATATATAGATAGATAGATGGATGGATAGAAGGATAGATAATCAATAGATAGAGTCCCTGTGAGGACGCACTGTAGTTCTCACGACCGGTAATGTGTTCACATACCGACCTTGAGAAATGACCTGTGGTTACCTCTGCAGTCTCGTTACGTGTGACAGTGTATCAGACGCGGCTGCAGCAGTCTGCAAGCGTCGTGGGACCTGCGTGGATTACGCCGGAGCTGTGTGTTTGGGTGGGGGTTAATAAAGGAGTGAAAGAGGGGGCTTTTTTGCTATTTTATTTAAAATAAAGGATTTTTCGGTGTGTGTTTATTCACTTAACTTACGGGTTGGAAACTGTCTCATAGATGCTGCCATGATTAAGCCTGGACTTAGTGGCAGCGATGCTCTGAGATTAACTCATTATTACCTTGATTGCCACCGCATCACGGCAATCTGGAAGAGCCGGGGACACGCCGGGACTGTCGCATAATGAATGTGACAGTCCTGGGGCAGCTGCGGGCTGATATTCTCGGCTGCGGGAGGGGGGGCATTAACCCTGGCCCTCACCCTCCCCAGCCTGAGAATACCGGGCCGCCGCTGTGTGTTCACCTCGGCTGGACGGTAAAAATATGGTGGAGCCCGCATTTTCTTTTTGTTTTTTTATTTTTATATGTACGTTTGATTTGTATGTGTATTCTATATGTCTGTGTCTGAGTGTGATGTGTGTGTGTTTACTCTCTGCTCCACTTCCTCTTCTTGTCATAATGACATCAATTCCCTGCAAACCGCAGTGATGAACATTATGTCCCGAAAACGCGAAATACCGCAGGGAATAATGCAGGAAAACGCAATGAAACGCACAGAATTTGCTGCCTGCGTTATTCCCTGCGGGATTTCACAATTACATTACAGTCAATGGAGTGAAATCCCGCAGCTACCTGCGTAAAAGAAGTGACATGCAATTGTTTTTGCTGCGGGAATCCCGCTGCAAAACATGCAGCTGTCAAAATCCGCCTAGTGCGCACAGGATTTTTTTTTCCCATAGGATTTGCTGGTGAATCACTGCAGAAAGGTTATGAACATTTTCTGTAGCGAAACATGCGGGAAATTCCGTCTAGTGCGCACAAGGCCTAAAAGGGCACAAATTATTGTGAATCTGTCTGACTATTTCAGGCACCAAAAATTCTCGCAAAAAACTGATGAAAGGAAAGCTAAAACTGATTCACAGACTAAAAAACTTCTTAATTTTATAAAATGTAATTTTATTAACAGAAGCAATCAGATAAAAAACACTTCCACAGTATGTAGCAAACAATCCATTTAGTGCCATACAATCAATAGAGGCATATATCCCCACATATGGGGTCGATTAGGGGTTGAGGGTTGATAATATCACAACCTCCTCACAAATATAGTAATTGGCAATATATTCAGAACTATATCTCAACACAGAATCAACTAATCTAGGGTAAAGAGTTGTCTTTAGGGATCTTGACTGTAGGACCCTTGACGATTGGACTGTTTAGGGATATTTTTTTGTTATGCCTAATTGACATTTGTTTTGTTTTTTGCTCCTAAATAGGGGAAACACATAGGGATATAATCAGAAGGGGGATATATGTCTCTATTGATTGTTTGGCACTAAATGGATTGTTTGCTACATACTGTGGAAGCGTTTTTTATCTGATTGCTTCTGTTAATAAAATTAAATGTTATAAAATTAAGGAGTTTTTTAGTCTGTGAATCTATTTCAGGCACCACTCTCTTTCACTAAACTTCTCTAACAACTTTTAATAGTGTCCCTAATGTCCCCCAAAAGAAACTTCCAGGGTGTGAGATCCCACAACTCTCAGTGATCACTCAGTGAGATCACACAGTGAAAGATTGAGCTCTACGACCCCAGCGCTGCGGCATCCTTCTTAAGCAGTTCAGTAAAATCTTAAAAGACTATGTGACCGCGCTGGATTAGGTGAGAGAGCAATGTGTCATGCTTAGAGCAGCTGCAGAGATTTGTGGGATCCCGCTCTACACACTGAGATACCAAACAATGGAAATTCGGGCTCAACTCTGCTAGTAAGTTGGGCATTTCGAGAGCCTTTAGGAACATTTGTGAAAGGTTTTGATACTGAATTATATTTAGATAATTCACTAATTTCAGGTTTCCCACTGCTTTGTTTACTAAAAAGCGAAGCCCCAGATTGGAGATAGGAACTCTGAAGTTTATCATATTGTATACATTGTATAAAATTGCATTTCAAAGCTTGTTATTTTGTTAAAAAATGCTTGTAAAATATATATTCTTCATACCTAGCTTTCTCTATTGTCTACATGTGATGATTTTGCATCAGAACCTCTGTAGTTGAGGCAGAAGTGTAGACATTTCACACAAAAATAGTGAGGGGAGAATTGAACCATACTGCATCCTAGTGTCACGCTAGGTATGGGGAAGTACCAAGCTCACGGCGAAAGGGAATGGAAGGGAAACTTATGAACTGGTAACCGTGGACAATCACAAAAAATCCCATAAATCAGGAAAAATCAAAACCACAAGATTAGTTGGAAACTAAGCTAACCGCAATCCCCTATTTATCGGACAACACTAACAGAAGCAGTGGGATGTTCCTAACACACCTAGACACCTCGTCACTGCCGGAGAAACTTGCTACATTTCAAAGATTGAAATGAGGAATCCTAACTTGCCTTGGAGCAGTCCCCAAAGAAATAGCAAGCCCCCAACATGTAAACAATAATGATGTAAGAAAACACAATACACAGAAAATATAGTTAGGAAAGGTGAGGCCCGACTTACTAGATAGGACAAGACAGATAACTGAGTGCGGCCAGCAAAAAAACCCTGCAAAAAATACCAAACTCCTGATAGGAAAAAAATACTAAGAACACATGGTCTCTCCCCCACTCTATCAGGTACTCTTGTGCCAGACACTTTAAAAAGAACTGCAGATATAATGGGAAGGAACAAAATCACAGAACAAACAATATTCTAAAGTGCAAATAATGCAAACATGAACAGGGAACAAGCTCCCTTTCTTGCTGCTGGTCTGCTGCTCTGGTCTGGTCACAAAAGCAGAAAGACAGATTCTCACATACAAAAAACCAAACAAAGAACCAAATAGAATAATAATAAGAAACACCCTTAAGTGCAATTCTAGCAATCAAGCACAGAAACTAGTAAACTTATCTGGAGTAAATTCAGGCACAGAATAAATTGGAGAAACTGAAGGGAAAACTCCCAGCCATCTTCAGAAACAGAGGAACCATTCTTCATAGGCGGCCAGGCAAAAAGTGCTCTCCTAAATACACTAGGCTGATTTGCAATAGGACTTCCTGAATTCCTAATTAAATCCATCACCTGTTTGAGTCACAGATTCAGACTCAGCTTCATTACCATTCCTGGCCACCAGAGGGCACTACACACAGCACCCACTCGGATGACATTCACAACAGGAAACCCTGCGTCTAAGAAGATGGTGACTCCTAACCAAACCTACTGCTGGTCCCTGGGGTCCCTCACTAACCTAAATAGGTTCCGCATCTTGTAGGATACCTGACCCTAGGTATCCCTAATGTTGGGCCATAAATAGGGAACGGGTGGGATGAGCTCTTCGTCAACCCCACTAAACAACTATAGAAACACAGAAGGGACAAGGGGAAAAGCATGAACTACTTATCATTAGATGACTCAGGAAGGAGTTCAGCAGAGCTTTCAGCGACAAGACCACAGAGGAGAACAAACCACCTGCTTACAACCTCGGCTAGAAGGAACTGAAAATATCACCAGCACAATCCAAAAGGAAGGAAGAGGTATTTAAACACACAAGAGAATACTGATAATATACAGCTGGGTGGAAGGCGAGCTCCTGCTGGGTCCAAAAGGGAGAGAGATGAATCCAGCAGGAAAGCTACCTATACCAATGAATAGCAACATCAGGAATAATAGAAAGTCAGGGAGCATTCTGTGCAGCCAGACGCTGTGACCATTGATGGCAAGAAACCACATGACTGTCACCGTGACACCTAGATATGTGGAGGTTGTTAGGACACTCTGGTCCCAATTCATCAAAGCTTTTATGACAAAATATTGTCACACAAGCTTTGCAAAGTCTCACAAATTTGGCTTAACTCAGAGTTGGTGAAGAGCAAGTAACATTTATGATACTTATGCTGGGGTTTCCTGAATTAGTGACTCTGATTCCAATGTGTGTCACTTACTGGGCTGCTTGCTGTAGTTTTGATAAAATCACTGTATTACCAGTAGTGGATTATCACTAGAGAACTAGTAAACCTGCTGCCATGTATCCTCCATCTCCATAAGCTCTGTATAACCCCACTCCACCCCTGATTGTCAACTTTCTGTCAATGCCCATTGTACACAATTGCCAATCAGTGGTGTGGGTCAGATTATACACAAAGCAGCATTTCGAGAACTGTTAGATCTTAAGCAGATAAAACTGATGTTTATCAAAACTTCAACAAGCAGCCAAGTAAGTGACACATCACTGAAATCAGGGTCTCTGCTTATACAGCTCGATTGGACACATGTTACAAGTAGCTTTGTTCCTCTTTAATCTATAAATCACATCCTAACGCTATATGCTATTAATTTTAGATACTTAATCTGAAAAGTAGGCAGTGTTTATAAAAATAAACAAAATATATTACAAAGGGGAACAAAACAATACAGTATATACAATTATATAATATAAAAGGGAATAACAAAAGAAAATCACTGAACCTGGATCACAGAAATGACTTCAGATTTCTGGAGGGAAGGACTCCAATGGAACGTGGAACAATCCTACATGGCAAAGTTCCTTTCATTAAATGAGGATCATAATTGGCATTAGTTTTTATTAACACACGTTATACCCACATACTTCCCCTCAGGTGACTCCTAACAGGGCTAGACTTCAGATAACTATAGGATGTGTCTAAGTCTTAGAAAATTATGAGATTCCCAACTTTTACAATATCTTCACCCCAGGAGGTCCCAGGCAGGAGATATTACTGTCATCTTTCCTATCATGATTTTATCTGTTCATAGATAGGAGACATTGCATATATATTTTCATCTCTCTGGCTAATATCCATTTGGCGGGACCCTGACCATCACCCAATGATGTGGAACGATGCTTTGTGTTCTCCACTTTATAATAAATTTGAAAATATGACTTTCATTTCTATTATATTGATACAGTTCATAAAACCTCAATTCATATTTTCTATAAGGCGAAACAAAGGATTTGAATTTATCTGCTATTTTTCAGTTCAACTGCTGCTCTTATCTCTACCGTTCATAAATAAGTCCTTTTCTGCATGGTTCTGCATTCAAGTTGAGATTGGACTCACATCTGCTAGAGGATTGTCTTTAATTATCTGTTTCCAAAGGAGGGGGTCTTGTTGAGTGTTAATGGATTTTATCATTTCTATATGACACAGGACTACATATTGATATTTTTCCAATATCGAACTTTTAACCAATTGAAAGCCAAGGTCTCATTTTGGACCCTCCTCGACTTGGTGCTTGAAGAGCTCAAAAAAATCAGAAATACTACACTCCCATCTACACTATATAAAAGGTTGCCCTAAAATGATTATGCAATGATTCAGATATAGAAACTATCAGCTGTCAAGTGGGATGGAATAATCATCCAAAACAGGGATAACTATATAAGGAATATCAGAATATTCTCTCCAACCCCATACACTAAGGATTACAACTATGGATCCTTTTTCTACATTTAAAACAAAATATGTACAAGTAGTATTTTTTTCCCCAAAATGTCAAATTTTTATTTTTTACATAAAGAGGCATCCTATAGCACTATACATCCCGCCTTGTCTGACTTACGTATAACCAAATAGTTGTTATTTTTTAGTTCACAATCGGCATTAAATTGATTTTTTTGTTAAATTATATACTTTATTTTTATTGTAGAAGACATAACAGTGCAGAGCCAACTGGTCCTTTTCTATCATATTCTGGAACATGTGTAATGATGGTACATGAGATGTTACTGGATACTAACGAGGGTTTTAGTCCTTTGGTTTTACATCATTATCCCCCACCAATTTTTCCAAATTACGATCCTCATCCATTTAGTTTAGCATTACAATGGCCTTCTGTTCAGAGAAGAATCCTTCAATTCATTAAACGTTGTACATTTATTACTAGAGAAATTCTGACCTGAAGCATTTCTATCCTCAGCAAAAAAATGCCACTGACAAAATATAAGCCCCTGACCAGGACTTCATTCTGCTCAATGCCTAAGACTGTGGATGTCAAAACCAAAACACTATGTCACGTCAGAGCGTACAGACTCTCAGCGTGTAGTGTATCACAAGTGTAACAATGGAAATTGTAAAAAAGGAAGGCCCTGATGATGGCGAGAGGGGACACCTCCTGCAACTCACCTTGGTCTCTACTCTACGCTCCCTAACGTCTCTATATGGGTCCTTCCGCACATTGTCATCACGTGCCTGGGACTTTGGTCACACTGGCTAGTGGGAAGGCCGGCGAGAGCAGTAGTCTCACCACTGCAATAATACAACACAAGGTAAAGGAGAATGAAAAAATAGGTAAAGAGGAAAAATAGACACAAAAAGGAAAAACACTTCAAGCTCTTCCAATGCAGCTAACCACCACAGCAGCAATAATCACAACTCCTCATCTTCTTCCAGAAACAGGCTCCTTCCAAAAAGGTCAGCATAGAATGAGAATCTATATCCAGCGTCAGATGGTAAGATTACTTTTTATATCGAAGTAGAGTGGTCACAAAAGAGCTACACCTGAGATTAAGGCTACAAAGGATAGCCAGATTGGAAAGAGTTCTTAAACCCTACAGCACTAAAAGAAAGTAGATTCACTCAAATCAAGTTGTTTACCTGTGAACAATAAGGTGCTGTGACCTTCTGATCCCAGACTCATCAGAGGTCTCCTAAGAGCAGGACACACTCATGACACATTATCCATAAATTCATTCATATTCAAGTTCTTTTTTTTTATTCCATACTGGATATCTTTTCATATCCTTCTTATTGGTTTTTCTTCCTCTGAAATTCTCTGAATGACGTACACTGTGTGCAGAATTATTAGGCAAATGAGTATTTTGATCACATGATAGTTTTTATACATGTCGTCCTACTCCAAGCTGTATAGGCTGAGAGCCAACTACCAATTCAGTAAATCAGGTGATGTGCATCTCTGTAATGAGGAGGGGTGTGGTGTAATGACATCAACACCCTATATAAGGGGTGCCTAATTATTAGGCAACTTCCTTTCCTTTGGCAAAATGGGTTAGAAGAGAGATTTGACGGGCTCTGAAAAGTCCAAAATTGTGAGATGCTTTGCAGAGGGATGCAGCAGTCTTGAAATTGCCAAACTTTTGAAGCGTGATCACCGAACAATCAAGCGTTTCATGGCAAATAGCCAACATGGAACGCTCTACCCCAAGAAGTTAGGACAAATCCCAACTTACTCAGCTTCAGACGCACCCTAAAGACGCATCTTTTTAGGGCGGCCTATCACACTCCCTAATCAGTTTCGATTCACATAGTCCCTCTACAACTTCTCACAACATAACTCCACATCAAACTCCATGGCACCCAAAAGCATCTCAAGGCTCTGGCCCACTGGTCCAGGAAACCATTATCTATCCCCCATTTCTGTGAGATGGCTGGATTGTCATTGTAAATAAACACTTGAACCTTGCCCCTCCCCCCCATCTCATTGTAGATTGTAAGCTCTCACGAGCAGGGTTGTGTTTTTTCTTTTTTTCCTCTAAATATTGTATTTCTATAACTGTTACTTGTTTGTATATGATCCTCCTGAATTGTAAAGCGCTGCGGAATATGTTGGCGCTATAGAAATAAAGATTATTATTATTATAACAGGGTTGCAAGAAGTGTGTTGGGCAAAAAAGACACAAAATAACTGCCCATGAATTGAGGAAAATCAAGCGTGAAGCTGCCAAGATGCCATTTGCCACCAGTTTGTCCATATTTCAGAGCTGCAACATTACTGGAGTATCAAAAAGCACAAGGTGTGCCATACTCAGGGACAGGCCAAGGTAAGGAAGGCTGAAAAACCACCACCTCTGAACAAGAAACAAGATAAAACGTCAAGACTGGGCCAAGAAATATCTTAATACTGATTTTTTTTTATGGTTTTAAGGTTTTATGGACTGATGAAATGAGAGTGATTCTTGATGGGCCAGATGGATCGGCCAGAGGCTGGATCAGTAAAGGGCAGAGAGCTCCACTCCGACTCAGATGCCAGCAAGGTGTAGGTGGGGTACTGGTATGGGCTGGTATCATGAAAGATCAACTTGTGGGACATTTTCGGGTTGAGGATGGAGTGAAGCTCAACTCCCAGACCTACTGCCAGTTTCTGGAAGACAATTTCGTCAAGCAGTGGTACAGGAAGAAGTCGGTATCGTTCAAGAAAAACATGATTTTCATGCAGGACAATGCTCCATCACATGCATCCAACTACTCCACAGCGTGGCTGGCCAGTAAAGGGCTAAAAGATGAAAAAATAATGACATGGCCTTCTTGTTCACCTGATCTGAACCCCTGTGGTCCCTCATAAACCTGTGGTCCCTCATAAAATGTGAGATCTACAGGGAGGGAAAACAGTACACCTCTCGGAACAGTGTCTGGAGGCTGTGGTGGCTGCTGCAATGTTGATCATAAACGGATCAAGCAATGACAGAATCTATGGATGGTAGGCTGTTGAGTGTCATTATAAAGAAAGCAGGCTATATTGGGCACTAATTGTTTTGGGTTTTGTTTTTGCATGTCAGAAATATCTATTTCTAAATTTTGTGCAGTTATATTGGTTTACCTGGTGAAAATAAACAAGTGAGATGGGAATATATTTGGTTTTTATTAAGTTGCCTAATAATTCTGCACAGTAATAGTTACCTGCACAGACAGATCCTCCTAAGATAGGCAAATCTAAAAAACCCCACTCCAACTTCCAAAAATATTAAGCGCTAATATTTATGAGTATTTTGGGTTGATTGAGAACCTAGTTGTTGATCAATAATAAAAAAAATCCTCTAAAATACAACTTGCCTAATAATTCTGCACACAGTGTAGTAGAGTTACTATTTTCTCTTTGATAATCATTAATCACTTAAATTGAAATAATCAGGATTACGGTATGAAGATTCCAGATGTGTAGATTTTGCAGTGTCCGAGCAAAAATGAATCAATAGATGTAAGGGTAAGAAAAATTGATAGTTGTCATAATTTTATCAATCATTGTTGGATATTTGGCTGACAACATCCACTTGTTACACGCCTGTCCCGTGTCTGGGATCTGCACCCTTCCCCCGCTCTGCTAAACTTTCTTGTGCTCCATGTTGGGCTTTGTAAGTAGCCGGACACACTCCATGTGTTGAGCTTAACTGGCCTATATAAGGCGACATATAAGATGCACACCTGTGTTCTGGTATTAGGACTATTAGTTTGTGTGTGCACAGCGACCTGTCTGCAGCCTCCAGAACATCTCCAGACTATCTGTGGCCTCCAGTACCTCAGCTACCAATCTGCCTGTGGCTTCCAGTATGTCTGCACCTGTCTGAGGTCTCCAGAACATCCCCAGACTATCTGGCCTCCAGCACCTCAGCTACCAATCTGCCTGTGGCTTCCAGTATGTCTGCACCTGTCTGAGGTCTCCAGAACATCTCCAGACTATCTGTGGCCTCCAGCACCTCAGCTACCAATCTGCCTGTGGCTTCCAGTATGTCTGCACCTGTCTGAGGTCTCCAGAACATCTCCAGACTATCTGTGGCTTCCAGTACCTCAGCTACCAATCTGCCTGTGGCTTCCAGTATGTCTGCACCTGTCTGAGGTCTCCAGAACATCTCCAGACTATCTGTGGCCTCCAGCACCTCAGCTACCAATCTGCCTGTGGCTTCCAGTATGTCTGCACCTGTCTGAGGTCTCCAGAACATCTCCAGACTATCTGTGGCCTCCAGCACCTCAGCTACCAATCTGCCTGTGGCTTCCAGTATGTCTGCACCTGTCTGAGGTCTCCAGAACATCTCCAGACTATCTGTGGCCTCCAGCACCTCAGCTACCAATCTGCCTGTGGCTTCCAGTATGTCTGCACCTGTCTGAGGTCTCCAGGACGTCTGCAGCTTCCAATACCTCAGTTACCTGTCTGCCTGTGGGTGTCAGTACCTCTGCAGCCTGTCTGCAGTCTTCAGGACTTCTGCTGTATGCCTGTGACTTGTAGTGTCTCTGCTACTCGTCCCTGGTTGTCCAGGATATCTGCTAAATGTCCGTCCACGGCTTTCAGTCTCCTGTCTGCCTACAGCCTCCATTACCTCACAGAATACCAAGACCATGGCTCCCAATGGTGTAGTTACAAACTCTTTTGGGAGCATCCCTTTGAGGGGGTCCTGTCACACCCCTGTCCTCTGTCTGGGCTCTTCTCCCTACACCCCGGTCTGCTAAACATTCTTGTGCTCCACATTGGGCTTTGCCAGTATCCAGCGTGCTCCATGTGTGGAGCTTCCTAGGCCTATATAAAGCCTATCAAGACATAAACCTGAGCCTTCGTAGTAAGACTGTTAGTTTGTATGTGCATAGCTACAGCTGAAACTAGAAGTTTCCATCCATTATTTATAAAGACACATCTGCAGGTTTTTCCCTCCGCTCTCTATACAGACACATCTGCAGGTTTTTCTCACTATCTGACATGAAATCAGAATAAATCTTTCCCGTTTTAGGTCAATTAAGAACTAAAATTATTTATATTTGTCAAATGCCAGAATAATGAGAGAGAGAATGTCTCCTGTCTGTGACTTCCATTGCCGCAATTTATGAGCCCTGACAACACTTATAAATACAATTAAAAATGGGAACACGTCGTACACACACAACCCCGCTCCATACACGTCATATACACACGGCTCCGCTCCATACACGTCATATACACACGGCTCCACTCCATACACGTCATATACACACAGCCCCGCTCCATACACGTCATATCCACACGGCTCAGCTCCATACACGTCATATACACACGGCTCCACTCCATACACGTCATATACACACAGCCCCACTCCATACACGTCATTTACACACAACCCCGCTCCATACACGTCATATACACACGGCTCCACTCCATACACGTCATATACACACAGCCCCACTCCATACACGTCATATACACACAGCCCCACTCCATACACGTCATATACACACGGCTCCGTTCCATACATGTCATATACTGTCACGCTCCCCGGGTCCTCCGCTCCGCTCCCCGGGTCCTCTGCTCCGCTCCCCGGCTCACCTGCCACGCTCCCCGCTCTCCAGCCTCCAGTGCCCGCGCTTCCCAAGCCTCCTGGTCCCCGCTCCCGGCGCCCGTCGGCTTCCCAGTCCCTGGTCGGCTCTGCTGCGTCCTCCTCTCAGCTTCCTGCCCTGGCTTCTGGCACCCGGGCCACGCGCATGCGCATTAGGGCGCGCGCGCGGTCACTGACCCTTTCTTAAAGGGCCAGTGTCCACTGACAGGAAATGATGCATACAGGTACAGGGTATAAAGGGGGTTAATGTCCAAGGGAGCGGGGCCTGTTCTTCGTGTTTTCCCAAGCTAGGAGTCAGGTCTCCTTGTGTTCTGTGAGATACTTACCTCTCTGTCTTCTAGAGCCGATCCTGCATCGCCATCCGGTCCTGCTATATCTCGAACCCCGAACGCTGCCCATCTGCCATCCTGACAGTCCGTACCATCTCGGTTCCCTGCGGTGACCCGTCATCTCGCTCCAACGGTTCCGGACCCCGCCAGACATCATCACGGCTTCCGAACCTGAGCTCCGTCACCCGGACCACCATCAGTGACCTCGTGGTCCCAGGGACTTCTCCATTGTGTTCCAGTGCACGGACTGTCCTGCTACCTAAAGTGCTCCGGCTACCGGACTCCTTTCCCTCATCGGGGAGTTCGGCCCAGTGGATCCACCTCCCGGGTCTGCCCGTCCATCTGGCCCTAACAGTAAGAACAGGCCATGGATCCCGCCGAAGCACTAGCGGCCTTGCAAGAGGAACTCCAACGCCAGCGTGAAGTCCAGACCCGCATGCTGAACTTTATGACCTCCGTGGACGCCCGCTTGAACACGCTACAAGCCTCGGTTACATCTTCAGCGCCCCGGGTCTCCACTAGTCAATCCACGGCCCCCGCTCCTGTGGCAGCCTCCTAGGATGCTTCCAGACTGCGTTTGGCCTCACCACCCCGGTACGCCGGAGATCCCAAGACCTGCAGGGGGTTTATAAACCAATGCTCCCTCCATTTCACGCAGCTGCCACATTTGTTTGCCTCCGACCAAGCCAAGGTCGCCTTCATCATGTCTCACCTAGAGGGCGAGGCACTGGCGTGGATGAACCCTTTGTGGGAGAAGGAGGACCCTAGGACCAAGAACCTCCAGGAATTCCTGCAGGCCTTTCGCAGCACCTTTGACGAACCCGGACGCGCCTCCGCGTCTGCTTCATCTCTTCTCCGCTTACGTCAGGGGACTCTGACGGTGGGTCAATACGCCATCCGTTTCCGCACCTTGGCTTCAGAACTCGGGTGGAATAACGAGGCCCTAACCGCCGCCTTCTGGGAAGGACTCTCGGGTCGAATCAAAGATGAGCTGGCTGGACGTGACGTACCGTCCACCCTGGACGCCCTGATTACCCTAGCGACTCGAGTGGACATACGCTTTCAGGAGCGGTCCAAAGAGGTGTCCCGTGAGAGACGTCCGGTAAGGCATTCCTCTCCTCCACAGAAGCCCGCCGTACTCCAGTCAACGGCCTCTGGTGTCTCCATCCATGAGCCCATGCAGATCGACCGTGTGCGACAGTCAGAACAACGCCGAGCAGAGCGGCTCGCCAAGGGTCTCTGCTTCTACTGCGGAGAGGGCACACACCTGCTACGCTCCTGTCCAGAGAGGCCGGGAAACTCCAAAGCCTAGGGTTGGTAGGAGAGGCCACCCTAGGTGCTGGGACTCTCTCAGACCCGGTTACATGGACTGTGCAAGTGACAACGGGAGAGACGCGGTTTACGGCTGAGGCGTACCTCGATTCTGGGGCAGCAGGCAATTTCATCCAGCAGGCCACGGTGGACAAATACCAGGTGCCTGTTACTCCACTGGCCAAACCTCTTGTGATTGCCTCTGTGGATGGGAGACCCCTCTCTGACACCATCTCCTGGATCACCAAACCGCTTGAACTGCGTATCGGTGCTCTGCACACCGAGAACATTGCTCTCTACGTCCTCCCACATATGTCACATTAAATCCTGCTGGGCCTTCCTTGGTTGCGGACACACGAGCCTTCAGTCAGCTGGGGCACTGGCGATATCACTCGATGGGGGTCTTCTTGCCATGAGAACTGTCTGAAGACCATACAACCTATCCGGCGACCTCCGGTTCCCGAGTCCCTACCGGGACTGCCCTCAGCCTATTGGTCCTTTGTGGACGTCTTTGATAAGAAGGAGTCCGAAGTACTTCCGCCACATCGTCCTTACGATTGTGCCATTGATCTGCTCCCGGGAACTACACCACCTCGAGGACGGATATATCCACTGTCTCCAGCCGAAACAAGGGCCATGTCTACGTACATCACAGAGAGCCTGGCTAAGGGATTCATTCGGAGATCCTCCTCTCCTGCTGGAGCAGGCTTCTTCTTCGTAAAGAAGAAAGAGGGCGACCTACGCCCATGTATAGACTACCGGGGATTGAACCTAATCACCGTAAAAAACAAGTACCCCCTGCCGCTCATCCCCGAATTGTTTGATCGGCTCAGAGGAGCTCGTGTGTTCACCAAGTTGGACCTTCGGGGTGCCTACAACCTGGTCCGTATCCGCTCAGGGGATGAATGGAAGACCGCGTTCAACACTCGCGATGGGCACTATGAATACTGCGTGATGCCCTTCGGCCTGTGTAACGCACCAGCAGTCTTCCAAGAATTAGTGAACGATGTGTTCCGGGACCTTCTCTACGTTTGTGTGGTGGTATATCTGGATGACATCCTTGTCTTCTCTCCGGACCTCCAGACCCACCGAGAGAACGTGCAACTGGTGCTACAAAGACTGAGAGAGAATCGTCTGTACGCCAAGTACGAGAAGTGCGTCTTCGAACAGTCTTCTCTCCCCTTCCTGGGTTACCTCATCACCGATACCGGACTGCAGATGGATCCAAAGAAGGTCTCTTCCGTTCTCAACTGGCCTCCTCCTTCTGGACTGAAGGCAATCCAACGCTTTCTGGGATTCGCCAACTATTACCGCCAGTTTATTCCTCACTTCTCGGCTCTGACTGCTCCTCTTTCCGCCTTGACCAAGAAGGGGGCTAATCCAAAGGACTGGTCATCTGCGGCCGACGCCGCGTTTGGCTCTCTAAAGCGAGCCTTTGCCTCCTCTCCTGTACTCCATCGTCCAGAGTTAAACCGCCAGTTCACCTTGGAGGTGGATGCCTCCTCCTCGGGAGCCGGAGCAGTGCTCATGCAGAAGTCCTCCTCCGGAAAGATGGTGACTTGCGGTTTTTTCTCCAAGAGCTTCTCAGCGCCTGAACGCAACTACACCATCGGTGACCGAGAGCTGTTGCCAGTCAAACTGGCTCTGGAGGAATGGTGCTATCTTCTGGAAGGAGCAGTGTACCCCGTCATTATTTACACGGACCACAAAAACCTGGAATACCTGCGGACGGCTCAGCGACTGAACCCACGGCAAGCCAGGTGGTCCTTGTTCTTTGCCCGGTTCGACTTTCAGCTCCATTTCCGACCCGCGAACAAGAATGTACGTGCTGATGCCTTGTCTAGGTCTTTCATGCCCATGGAGCAGGAGGAAGAGACATCCCAACCCATCATCTGCCCTAGTAAGATCATTCCGGTGGCTCCTGTCACTCTGGCCCAGATACCGCCTGGGAAGACCTATGTCTCTGAGACTGACAGGCAAAGAGTGTTACACTGGGGCCATGCCTCGAAAACAGCCGGTCATGCAGGTCAGAAGAGAACATGGAGTGCGATTGCACGTCATTACTGGTGGCCATCTCTTCGCACGGACGTCGCCTCTTTTGTCTCTGCCTGCTCCTCCTGTGCCAGGAACAAGACTCCCAAACACCTGCCATATGGCCGTCTTCTGCCTCTGCCCATACCCTCAGTTCCCTGGCAACACATAGCGATGGACTTTATTACGGACTTGCCATTGTCCTCCGGACACACAGTCATATGGGTCGTGGTGGATCGGTTCTCTAAAATGGCCCATTTCGTTCCTATGGCTGGACTACCCTCTGCCCAGGAACTCGCGGACGCCTATATACATCACATCTTCCGCTTGCATGGCTTTCCATCACACATAGTGTCCGACAGAGGAACTCAGTTCACCTCCCGCTTCTGGAGGGCTCTCTGTAAACATCTGGGAGTGACTCTGGACTTTTCTTCGGCCTACCATCCTCAGTCGAACGGCCAAGTGGAACGGGTCAATCAGATATTGACCTCTTTCTTACGTCACTACGTCAACGCCCATCATGACGACTGGTCCACGCTTCTTCCTTGGGCTGAATTCTCCCATAATCACCACGTCAGTGAGTCCTCCTCCAGTTCTCCCTTCCATGTCGTCTACGGACTTCAGCCGTCTGTCCCATTGCCTGTATCCTCTTCCTCGGACATCCCTGCTGCTGATGCAGTACTCCGTGACTTTACAACCATTTGGGACTCAGTTAAGGCCTCCCTTGCACGTGCATCCCTGCGGATGAAGAGACACGCGGACAAGAGACGTTTGGATCCTCCGTGTTTCTCTCCGGGAGATCTCGTCTGGCTTGCTTCCAAATACATCCGACTGAAGATACCATCCTACAAGCTGGGACCTCGCTACATCGGACCGTTTAAAATCCTCGGCAAGATCAATGAGGTCTCCTACAAACTACAGCTCCCGGCCACGATGAGGATACCCAACTCCTTCCACGTGTCTCTGCTCAAGCCGGTTGTCCTTGGTCCCTTCTCCGCTGCCGCCAGTCCGGCTCCTCCTCCTATTGCTGAGGACGACATCTATGCGGTAAGGGATATCGTGGCCATGAAGACCGTCCGAGGTCGACAGTTCTTCCTGGTGGACTGGGAGGGGTATGGTCCTGAGGATAGGTCCTGGGAGCCCAGGGAGAACGTGGGCACTCCTCTGATCCGTGCCTTCCTGTCCCGGTTGCGGGGAGGGGGGCGTGGGGGGGGTACTGTCACGCTCCCCGGGTCCTCCGCTCCGCTCCCCGGGTCCTCTGCTCCGCTCCCCGGCTCACCTGCCACGCTCCCCGCTCTCCAGCCTCCAGTGCCCGCGCTTCCCAAGCCTCCTGGTCCCCGCTCCCGGCGCCCGTCGGCTTCCCAGTCCCTGGTCGGCTCTGCTGCGTCCTCCTCTCAGCTTCCTGCCCTGGCTTCTGGCACCCGGGCCACGCGCATGCGCATTAGGGCGCGCGCGCGGTCACTGACCCTTTCTTAAAGGGCCAGTGTCCACTGACAGGAAATGATGCATACAGGTACAGGGTATAAAGGGGGTTAATGTCCAAGGGAGCGGGGCCTGTTCTTCGTGTTTTCCCAAGCTAGGAGTCAGGTCTCCTTGTGTTCTGTGAGATACTTACCTCTCTGTCTTCTAGAGCCGATCCTGCATCGCCATCCGGTCCTGCTATATCTCGAACCCCGAACGCTGCCCATCTGCCATCCTGACAGTCCGTACCATCTCGGTTCCCTGCGGTGACCCGTCATCTCGCTCCAACGGTTCCGGACCCCGCCAGACATCATCACGGCTTCCGAACCTGAGCTCCGTCACCCGGACCACCATCAGTGACCTCGTGGTCCCAGGGACTTCTCCATTGTGTTCCAGTGCACGGACTGTCCTGCTACCTAAAGTGCTCCGGCTACCGGACTCCTTTCCCTCATCGGGGAGTTCGGCCCAGTGGATCCACCTCCCGGGTCTGCCCGTCCATCTGGCCCTAACATATACACACAGCCCCACTCCATACATGTCATATACACATGGCTCCGCTCCATACACGTCATATACACACAGCCCCACTCCATACACGTCATATACACACAGCCCCACTCCATACACGTCATATACAGTTAGGTCCAGAAATATTTGGACAGTGACACAAGTTTTGTTATTTTAGCTGTTTACAAAAACATGTTCAGAAATACAATTATATATATAATATGGGCTGAAAGTGCACACTCCCAGCTGCAATATGAGAGTTTTCACATCCAAATCGGAGAAAGGGTTTAGGAATCATAGCTCTGTAATGCATAGCCTCCTCTTTTTCAAGGGACCAAAAGTAATTGGACAAGGGACTCTAAGGGCTGCAATTAACTCTGAAGGCGTCTCCCTCGTTAACCTGTAATCAATGAAGTAGTTAAAAGGTCTGGGGTTGATTACAGGTGTGTGGTTTTGCATTTGGAAGCTGTTGCTGTGACCAGACAACATGCGGTCTAAGGAACTCTCAATTGAGGTGAAGCAGAAAATCCTGAGGCTGAAAAAAAAGAAAAAATCCATCAGAGAGATAGCAGACATGCTTGGAGTAGCAAAATCAACAGTCGGGTACATTCTGAGGAAAAAGGAATTGACTGGTGAGCTTGGGAACTCAAAAAGGCCTGGGCGTCCACGGATGACAACAGTGGTGGATGATCGCCGCATACTTTCTTTGGTGAAGAAGAACCCGTTCACAACATCAACTGAAGTCCAGAATACTCTCAGTGAAGTTGGTGTATCTGTCTCTAAGTCAACAGTAAAGAGAAGACTCCATGAAAGTAAATACAAAGGGTTCACATCTAGATGCAAACTATTCATCAATTCCAAAAATAGACAAGCCAGAGTTAAATTTGCTGAAAAACACCTCATGAAGCCAGCTCAGTTCTGGAAAAGTATTCTATGGACAGATGAGACAAAGATCAACCTGTACCAGAATGATGGGAAGAAAAAAGTTTGGAGAAGAAAGGGAACGGCACATGATCCAAGGCACACCACATCCTCTGTAAAACATGGTGGAGGCAACGTGATGGCATGGGCATGCATGGCTTTCAATGGCACTGGGTCACTTGTGTTTATTGATGACATAACAGCAGACAAGAGTAGCCGGATGAATTCTGAAGTGTACCGGGATATACTTTCAGCCCAGATTCAGCCAAATGCCGCAAAGTTGATCGGACGGCGCTTCCTAGTACAGATGGACAATGACCCCAAGCATACAGCCAAAGCTACCCAGGAGTTCATGAGTGCAAAAAAGTGGAACATTCTGCAATGGCCAAGTCAATCACCAGATCTTAACCCAATTGAGCATGCATTTCACTTGCTCAAATCCAAACTTAAGACGGAAAGACCCACAAACAAGCAAGACCTGAAGGCTGCGGCTGTAAAGGCCTGGCAAAGCATTAAGAAGGAGGAAACCCAGCGTTTGGTGATGTCCATGGGTTCCAGACTTAAGGCAGTGATTGCCTCCAAAGGATTCACAACAAAATATTGAAAATACAAATATTTTGTTTGGGTTTGGTTTATTTGTCCAATTACTTTTGACCTCCTAAAATGTGGAGTGTTTGTAAAGAAATGTGACAATTCCTACAATTTCTATCAGATATTTTTGTTCAAACCTTCAAATTAAACGTTACAATCTGCACTTGAATTCTGTTGTAGAGGTTTCATTTCAAATCCAATGTGGTGGCATGCAGAGCCCAACTCGCGAAAATTGTGTCACTGTCCAAATATTTCTGGACCTAACTGTACACACGGCTCCACTCCATACACGTCATTTACACACAGCCCCACTCCATACACGTCATATACACACAGCCCCACTCCATACACGTCATATACACACAGCCCCACTCCATACACGTCATATACACACAGTCCCACTCCATACACGTCATATACACACGGCTCTGCTCCATACACATTATATACACACACGGCTTTGCTACGTACATGTTATATACACACAGCCCCAGGGTCGGACTGGAGTGTCTGGGGCCCACCAGGGGAATTAACTCTAGGGGCAGACCCTACAGCTATATGCAAATACGCATTAGCCGTTATGTCATTCAGGGTACGTGCCCACAATCAGGACTCACTGCATCTTGGACGCAGTGAGTCCTGACCTTCAGGTCCACAAGTCTCCTCCACAGGTGAACGCAGGAGACCGCAGCTGCTCGTATAATCTTCCCTTATTGATAGAGAGAAAATGTGACCTCCATACACAATCCACCGTATCAAAACCAATACCACCATATACAAGGGAAAAATACCGCCATACCGTGACCAGACCACATATTACCACCACATAGTGACCGAATACAACCTCATACAAGGTAGAAATACCACCACTCCATGACCAGACAACATATTACCACCACAGTGACCGAATACAACCACATATAAAGGGAGAAATACCGCCACACTGTGACCAGACCACATAGTGACTGAATAATACCACATACAAGGGAGAAATACCACTACTCTATGACCAGACAACATATTACCACCACATAGTGACCGAATAGAACCACATACAAGGGAGAAATACCACCACACTGTGGCCAGACTACATATTGATCGAATAATACCACATACAAGGGAGAAATACCACCATAGCGTGACAGGACCACATAATACCACCAAATAATGACCGAAAACAATCACATACAAGAGTCAAATACCAACATCCCATGACCAGACCAAGTAATACTGCAATAATGATCATGAATGCAAACCAAATTCAGAGACGTTGTCAGGATTTTATAGAATAAAAGAACAATTTACATTTTACTCAAAAATATAAAGAGAAAAATTTGAAAAACTGAACATTTTGCAGCTGTCTCTTAATTTTTGCCAGAGCTGTATATATAGAGCACACCACTAATAAATCACAATGAAAAAACTTTATTAAACACCACACATATTACAAGTATACAAATAAAACCATTTAAAATCAAAGGGTATGAAACCCCCAATAAGACCATCAGTCACCCAGCCACAGTACAAACAATGAGAGAAACTGGAACCCCAGTAAAGTGAATAATGCTGCACAATAAACAATACGTGTGGGGTTATCCCCCAGTCATTATTATCTGTGGACCTTCTCATGTTGCTGGTCTCCATATACACCTTGGGGTACCATAGGGCATTTCATCCTCTATGTGATCCTTGACTATGTTAGTTAATAGGGGAATGTATTCGCCACTATTTGGTATCCGACGGATAACAGGCTATTCACACCATTCAGTATACTTTCATTTTCATTTCTGACTTCCTGGGGCCTGTTTTCCAGCCAATGAACACATCTGATGATACTTGCCCCCACAGTAACGCCGCAGACATCTTTGTTGTGGTGTTACTGTGATTGGCTTGGCCACACAGCGTCATAGGGGCTATATAAGCCAGTGGACATTTTGTGAACACGCAGTGATAGGGAGCTGGCGGTGTAGATAGACTGTATTGTGTGCGGGAGAGCGTTTGTAGATCTAACTAATAAATAGTCCTTGTAAGGGCTGAACACAGTGTCCAGTAGCTGCTAGCAGCTCCATAAATGACTTTTTAGACAAACAGAACACAGGTCTTTTGGTCTCTCTCTCTATGTCTGTCGGTCTCTCCCTCTTCTCACCTCTCTCATACTCATTGATCACTGACCGATCACCGACACGGCGCTGCACAGCTGTCACACTGCTCTGGTGGCTTCTCCTCTTTTGAAAATGCCGGCCGCTCATTATTCCATCTCGTATTCTTTGCTTCCCCCCCCCACCGGCACCTCTGATTGGTTGCATTAAGACGCGCCCCCACGCTGAGTGACAGCTGTCTCACTGCAACCAATCACAGCTGCCGGTGGGCGCGTCTATGTAGTGCAGTAAAAGAAAGAAAGAATTTAAAAAAACGGCGTGCGATCCCCCCAATTTTGATACCAGACAAAGTAAAGCCACATGGCTGAAGGCTGGTATTCTCAGGATAGGGAGCCCCACGTTATGGGGAGCCCCCCAGCCTAAAAATATCAGCCAGCAGCCGCCTGGAATTGCTGCATCCATTAGATGCGACAGTCCCGGGACTGTACCTAGCTCATCCCAAATTGCCGTGGTGCGGTGCCAATCGGGGTAATAAGGAGTTAATGGCAGCCGATAGCTGCCACTAAGTCCTAGGTTAATCATGGCAGGCATCTATGAGACACCCCCAATGATTAACCTGTAAGTGAAAGTAAATAAATACATACACCCGAAAAAATCCTTTATTAGTAATAAAAGACAAAAAAAAAAAACACCCTTTTTCACCACTTTATTAAAATCCCCAAATACCCCTGCAGGTCTGGCGTGATCCACACAAGGTCCCATGACGCATCCAGCTCTGCTACATGAAGGCGACAGGAGCAGCCGTAGGACACCGCCGCTCCTGTGAGCTCCATGCAGCAACTGAAGTCAGTCGCGTTGTCAGGTTACCCGCGGCCACCGCTCTCAGGTGGAGGACTCCAGCTGGCTGCGGGTAACCTGAGTGATGGCACCGCTGATCGCATGGCTCATTTCAGTCACTTAGGATTTGGAGTCACCAGTGAGTCCTTCACCTGTGATCACAAATCAGGCCGCGACACACAGACAGAGCCACGTGATGACAATAAAGTTGGATGAAGTTCATCCAAGTTCATTCTGATCGTGCGGCTCTGTCTCGCAGCAAGCCATGCTCTATGGGGATGTAGCAGAGCCGAGTGGGACCACACTGTCAAAAATGCATCCAAAATGCATCTGTTCAGCCCTTGCAGCGAATCGAACCGCTCGGATCCGGGCGTGGTGATTACTCGTAGCTCGAGGGTCTCCGGACCCAGGAGCTAGGGGCCACACTCAAATGTAAAAGGGGAGTTACTTACAGGGGATAGGTATAGTTTGTGACGCCACCCGTGGTGTGCAGTAATTGGGAGTACCGCCGCTGCCGTTGGGAGTACCCGGGGTAATGGAGTGCAGGCAGCAAGATGACGTTACCCTCCACGGGTAGGGGTAGGCCCCAGGACTCTGGATGGTGAAGAGGGGAGTGCAGTGCAGGGGTCAATCGGGTACCCACTCAGCAATGAAGCAGACGCTGACACCAGCTTCGTGAGCCCCGCTTCCCACTGTGGCTAAGTGAAGGAGCCTGCTCTCAGGAGCTCATGCTTGGGATTTCAGTGGGCCGCTTGCTAGGAAAGCCCTATGCTCCTCATTGCGCTAGTGCCTCCGATCTCTGAGCTTCGTGGGAACGGTCCATAAAGGCCCTGTCCTCCGCAGGTTAATTGCCGGGACGCCTGAAGCTTCTCCCCTCCCTAGGGTCTGTGTACCCCGACGTGCCTTCGATCCCGGACCGGTGATAGGACCAGGCTGCTGACCGTCCTCCTTGATGGGTTCCAGGCACCTAGCCTTAATCCTCTGTGACCGGGGGTCCGACTCCTCTAGGTCCAGACCACCGTCTGCTTCTCACCTGGGAGCTACAACTCCCAGCTTCCTCAGAGCTCCTCACAGCTCGAGGGTTCCTTCTCGACTACTCTAACACCTCCCACCTCCCTGTCTGACCCCTAGGTGGGCGGCCCTATTCCTGCTTAAGCAGCCCACTGGTGTGCCTGACAGGAGTGGTGCAAAGTGTATCTAGGATTTGTGAATGCTGGTGGAGGCAGTACTGCAGGTTAGGGTCCCAGAACCATGGGGGGTTGAATACTGCACGGGGAGAGAAAGATTGTGCAGTACCCTGTGACGACCCGAATAGTCGAGGGGCGTCACACACCCACAACGCTGCCCGTACATTCTAGACTTCACCATCTAGTGTGCGGCTCTGCAGGTGGCGGTAGAGTCCTGCATACACTGAGGAGCTGACCATGTGACCCTGACTCCTCCCCTCCATGTGACATCATCACAGGTCCTGTAAGCACAGAGCAGCCATATATCTAGTGTGCGGCTCTGCAGGTGGAGGTAGGTGCAGGGTATTATATATCTAGTGTGCGGCTCTGCAGGTGGAGGTAGGTGCAGGGTATTATATATCTGTGTGCGGCTCTGCAGGTGGAGGTAGGTGCAGGGTATAATATATCTAGTGTGTGGCTCTGCAGGTGGAGGTAGGTGCAGGGTATTATATATCTAGTGTGCGGCTCTGCAGGTGGAGGTAGGTGCAGGGTATTATATATCTAGTGTGCGGCTCTGCAGGTGGAGGTAGGTGCAGGGTATTATATATCTAGTGTGCGGCTCTGCAGGTGGAGGTAGGTGCAGGGTATTATATATCTGTGTGCGGCTCTGCAGGTGGAGGTAGGTGCAGGGTATTATATATCTAGTGTGCGGCTCTGCAGGTGGAGGTAGGTGCAGGGTATTATATATCTAGTGTGCGGCTCTGCAGGTGGAGGTAGGTGCAGGGTATTATATATCTAGTGTGCGGCTCTGCAGGTGGAGGTAGGTGCAGGGTATTATATATCTAGTGTGCGGCTCTGCAGGTGGAGGTAGGTGCAGGGTATTATATATCTAGTGTGCGGCTCTGCAGGTGGAGGTAGGTGCAGGGTATTATATATCTAGTGTGCGGCTCTGCAGGTGGAGGTAGGTGCAGGGTATTATATATCTGTGTGCGGCTCTGCAGGTGGAGGTAGGTGCAGGGTATTATATATCTAGTGTGCGGCTCTGCAGGTGGAGGTAGGTGCAGGGTATTATATATCTAGTGTGCGGCTCTGCAGGTGGAGGTAGGTGCAGGGTATTATATATCTAGTGTGCGGCTCTGCAGGTGGAGGTAGGTGCAGGGTATTATATATCTGTGTGCGGCTCTGCAGGTGGAGGTAGGTGCAGGGTATTATATATCTAGTGTGCGGCTCTGCAGGTGGAGGTAGGTGCAGGGTATTATATATCTAGTGTGCGGCTCTGCAGGTGGAGGTAGGTGCAGGGTATTATATATCTAGTGTGCGGCTCTGCAGGTGGAGGTAGGTGCAGGGTATTATATATCTAGTGTGCGGCTCTGCAGGTGGAGGTAGGTGCAGGGTATTATATATCTAGTGTGCGGCTCTGCAGGTGGAGGTAGGTGCAGGGTATTATATATCTAGTGTGCGGCTCTGCAGGTGGAGGTAGGTGCAGGGTATTATATATC
Source organism: Anomaloglossus baeobatrachus (assembly GCF_048569485.1). Taxonomy (NCBI): domain Eukaryota; kingdom Metazoa; phylum Chordata; class Amphibia; order Anura; family Aromobatidae; genus Anomaloglossus; species Anomaloglossus baeobatrachus. The sequence continues at coordinate 585,960,853 of NC_134357.1, forward strand.
TGTGTGCGGCTCTGCAGGTGGAGGTAGGTGCAGGGTATTATATATCTAGTGTGCGGCTCTGCAGGTGGAGGTAGGTGCAGGGTATTATATATCTAGTGTGCGGCTCTGCAGGTGGAGGTAGGTGCAGGGTATTATATATCTAGTGTGCGGCTCTGCAGGTGGAGGTAGGTGCAGGGTATTATATATCTAGTGTGCGGCTCTGCAGGTGGAGGTAGGTGCAGGGTATTATATATCTGTGTGTGGCTCTGCAGGTGGAGGTAGGTGCAGGGTATTATATATCTAGTGTGTGGCTCTGCAGGTGGAGGTAGGTGCAGGGTATTATATATCTGTGTGCGGCTCTGCAGGTGGAGGTAGGTGCAGGGTATTATATATCTAGTGTGCGGCTCTGCAGGTGGAGGTAGGTGCAGGGTATTATATATCTAGTGTGCGGCTCTGCAGGTGGAGGTAGGTGCAGGTTATTATATATCTAGTGTGCGGCTCTGCAGGTGGAGGTAGGTGCAGGGTATTATATATCTAGTGTGCGGCTCTGCAGGTGGAGGTAGGTGCAGGGTATTATATATCTGTGTGCGGCTCTGCAGGTGGAGGTAGGTGCAGGGTATTATATATCTGTGTGCGGCTCTGCAGGTGGAGGTAGGTGCAGGGTATTATATATCTAGTGTGCGGCTCTGCAGGTGGAGGTAGGTGCAGGGTATTATATATCTAGTGTGTGGCTCTGCAGGTGGAGGTAGGTGCAGGGTATTATATATCTGTGTGCGGCTCTGCAGGTGGAGGTAGGTGCAGGGTATTATATATCTAGTGTGCGGCTCTGCAGGTGGAGGTAGGTGCAGGGTATTATATATCTAGTGTGCGGCTCTGCAGGTGGAGGTAGGTGCAGGGTATTATATATCTAGTGTGCGGCTCTGCAGGTGGAGGTAGGTGCAGGTTATTATATATCTAGTGTGCGGCTCTGCAGGTGGAGGTAGGTGCAGGGTATTATATATCTAGTGTGCGGCTCTGCAGGTGGAGGTAGGTGCAGGGTATTATATATCTAGTGTGCGGCTCTGCAGGTGGAGGTAGGTGCAGGGTATTATATATCTAGTGTGCGGCTCTGCAGGTGGAGGTAGGTGCAGGGTATTATATATCTGTGTGCGGCTCTGCAGGTGGAGGTAGGTGCAGGGTATTATATATCTAGTGTGCGGCTCTGCAGGTGGAGGTAGGTGCAGGGTATTATATATCTAGTGTGCGGCTCTGCAGGTGGAGGTAGGTGCAGGGTATTATATATCTGGTGTGCGGCTCTGCAGGTGGAGGTAGGTGCAGGGTATTATATATCTGTGTGCGGCTCTGCAGGTGGAGGTAGGTGCAGGGTATTATATATCTGTGTGCGGCTCTGCAGGTGGAGGTAGGTGCAGGGTATTATATATCTAGTGTGCGGCTCTGCAGGTGGAGGTAGGTGCAGAGTATTATATATCTAGTGTGCGGCTCTGCAGGTGGAGGTAGGTGCAGGGTATTATATATTTGTGTGCGGCTCTGCAGGTGGAGGTAGGTGCAGGGTATTATATATCTAGTGTGCGGCTCTGCAGGTGGAGGTAGGTGCAGGGTATTATATATCTAGTGTGCGGCTCTGCAGGTGGAGGTAGGTGCAGGGTATTATATATCTAGTGTGCGGCTCTGCAGGTGGAGGTAGGTGCAGGGTATTATATATCTAGTGTGCGGCTCTGCAGGTGGAGGTAGGTGCAGGGTATTATATATCTAGTGTGCGGCTCTGCAGGTGGAGGTAGGTGCAGGGTATTATATATCTAGTGTGCGGCTCTGCAGGTGGAGGTAGGTGCAGGGTATTATATATCTAGTGTGCGGCTCTGCAGGTGGAGGTAGGTGCAGGGTATTATATATCTAGTGTGCGGCTCTGCAGGTGGAGGTAGGTGCAGGGTATTATATATCTAGTGTGCGGCTCTGCAGGTGGAGGTAGGTGCAGGGTATTATATATCTAGTGTGTGGCTCTGCAGGTGGAGGTAGGTGCAGGGTATTATATATCTAGTGTGCGGCTCTGCAGGTGGAGGTAGGTGCAGGGTATTATATATCTAGTGTGCGGCTCTGCAGGTGGAGGTAGGTGCAGGGTATTATATATCTAGTGTGCGGCTCTGCAGGTGGAGGTAGGTGCAGGGTATTATATATCTGTGTGCGGCTCTGCAGGTGGAGGTAGGTGCAGGTTATTATATATCTAGTGTGCGGCTCTGCAGGTGGAGGTAGGTGCAGGGTATTGTATATCTAGTGTGCGGCTCTGCAGGTGGAGGTAGGTGCAGGGTATTATATATCTAGTGTGCGGCTCTGCAGGTGGAGGTAGGTGCAGGGTATTATATATCTGTGTGCGGCTCTGCAGGTGGAGGTAGGTGCAGGGTATTATATATCTAGTGTGCGGCTCTGCAGGTGGAGGTAGGTGCAGGGTATTATATATCTAGTGTGCGGCTCTGCAGGTGGAGGTAGGTGCAGGGTATTATATATCTAGTGTGCGGCTCTGCAGGTGGAGGTAGGTGCAGGGTATTATATATCTGTGTGCGGCTCTGCAGGTGGAGGTAGGTGCAGGGTCTCTATTATATTGGGGGCCTCATTATCATTAACCCCTTCATGTCTCGGCTATTTTCACCATTAACCAGTTCAGGACCAGTTCCCGCTATTCCTGACCGGATCATTTCCATATTGTTTTGTACATTCAGGTTAATGATCTGCGAAAATCTTTTTTCTTGTTCGAATTTTCCAGTAAATTTTGCGTCTTTTTCCGTGATTTGCTCGGCTTCATTTTCCTGTCGTCGTCTTTATTGTTTCTTTGCTGCTATGACGAGGCTGAAGTTGGTTTCTTATTCGGGTTTTTACAAGGAGCTGCTGATAAGTCTTTGGCTTTACCCAGAAAGATACGAAATAGGATGATGAAACTTTCCATTTATTCCACATACTCTCCACTGATGTCACCACACTTCTTACATCGGTATTCCAAGTTCTGTAAGACTAGCAAAAGGAAGGATTTTGGTTGTACCTCAAACCAGGCATCCGTAGCAGCCATGGCATCAGAAATGGTGTGACATGTGGTTCCTTGAGGTGTTTCTTCAGGTTTGGAAACAGATGATAGTCAGAGGGAGATAGATCTGGTGAGTAAGGTGGGTGGTCACCAGCTGGAAGCCCAGATTACTTTGGACAGCTTGCCGCACCTTCTGGCCTTCAGAGCTGCCTTCAATTGGTCTAAAAATATAATGAAATACCTTGCATTGATGGTGGAACCCTTTTGAAGGTAGTCCACTAGCAGCACGTCGTACTTATCCCAGAACACAGACGCCATCACCTTAGTGGCTGATTTTTACACCCTGAACTTCTTTAGATGTGGAGTGTCATGACCTCACCCCTAGAGGATCTGTGGCGCCCTGGACAAGCCAGGGGCCACAGAGCACAACACTCTACACACCCCACACTCCCAGCAGGCACACCGAAGTCAGACAAAAACCCTTGTTGCCTTCCTCCAGGGGCTGATGATCACACCAGGGGGTGGGCCAGGCGGTTGGTCCCACCCACCGAGGAGTTCACAGTCCTGGAGGCGGGAAAAGAGCTCAGATTAGTTTTGGAGGTGAAAGTGGAAGGAGGAAAGTGGAAAAGGAGCAACTGACTGACAGTGTCCGGGTGTGTGGCCCGGGCGAGACAGCAAGGTTGGCAGACGGTGGTGACCGTCTGCAGGAGTGGCCTATCGGAGTTACCGTGAGGACCGTGGACAGGCGGTGGCCCGGCGGTACACGAAGAGAAGTCAGCACCATCTGGTAAGGGCTTGCGGACCCCGGCAAGGCTAGGAGTCGCCGTGAATTTGCCGAATCCGTTAGTGAAGGGGACCTCCTGGGTCTCCCAACAGCTAAGTCCCGACAGAAGGCAACAGTCCAACCAGAATAGGGAAACACCGCCACCGCCAAGGCAACCGTTTCTCAGGGCCAGAGCCTGCGGGCAAGAAAGGGGCTCCTCCAGCCCACATCCAAGCTGGGGAGCTGGTTACCGGTGGGGACCCATCGGAACCAACAACCGTACACAGGTGCAGGGAAAGGCAGTCACCATCAACCTGCAGGGAGTAACAACACTGCAGCCGTCTGTGGGACCCGTCCATCCAGCCAAGTGTTTTACCAAGAACTGTGTCTTCATCATTGGGCTGAGTGAGTACCACCGTGCCGCGCGGCACAGTGCTGCCCCTGCGACCCTGCACCTCACCAGGCCACGTAACCCGCCTGCCATCCACCCCTACCCCATCACCGGGCCCCGGGACAACCAACCCCCTACCCACGGAGGGAGGAATTAACAACAAAGCTGCTCCCTGTCACCGCTCCCGGGATCCCCGTACAGAGCAGCGGTGGTGTCACCAAAATCACCACAACCGTGGGTGGCGTCACCCACAATCATAAATCCCCACAATCAATCCCCTTTTCACTCACGGGCGAGGAGCTGGCCCACCGCTCGAGCCACCACCGAGCAGCGGCAGCCGCAGCAGCAGCAGCGGCCGGACCCGAGCAGTGGGGAGAGCGCGGCGTCCCCTCCTCCGCCCACGACAGATCCATGGGAGGCGGCGAGTGTCCGAGACAAGAGTGGACCCACTGGACCACAAAGGGAACCCGGACTTACCCTTTAGCAGATGGAGGGCTTGACTAAGGGCCTACCGCAAGGCGGGACTCCTGGTGCCACTCCCAGGGCAAGAGACCAGGACTCTGGCAGCTGAGCGGGCCAGGGTGACAGCCGGACTGGGGAAGCAGAACACAGAGCAGGGACCTGAGCAGGAATGAGCAAGGTAATTACCAGCACACATCAGGCACGAGACACCAGGAGTAGTACATCAGGCATGGGTCTGCAGGCATAGGTAATGGACATCGGGTCAGGCTCCAGACATCGGGTAGAAGTCATCAAACACCGGACATCGGGTCAGGCTCCAGACATCGGGTAGAAGTCATCAAACACCGGACATCGGGTAAGGCTCTAGACATCGGACAGAAGTCATCAGACACTGGACTTCGGGTACAGTAAGCACGGATCGCAACAGGGCAGTGCAGGTACGGGCATGGACCACAACAGAGTGATGTTGGCACAGCAGGTACATCCAGACTTCAGGTTATATAAAACATGACTTTATTGACAGGACATGGAAGGACTTCAGATACATCACACGGCAGGATAACAGGTAACACAGCAGGATATCAGGGTACATCACATGGCAGGAACACAAATACAGGACACAGGACCAGGCTGGAGTCCAGGGGGATTGCCAATAACTGGATACGCCGGTCCCTGAATATCCAGATACCTGAAGACCCGGGACAATGGTTAACTGGACTGCAAACAGGATCTCCGCTTCAGACAGGGAACCGGACTCAGGAAGTTAACTGGACTCAGGAACAGAAGACACCAGCCCTTCAGGAAACACATCTCAAGACACATATAAGAATGACACAAACAAAATGCTCTGCACCTCCTATCAGGGGGGGGGAGGAGCCTTATATAGCTGGTGCCTCCCAGCAATAGGATGGGGACACCTTAGCAAGGTGCGCACATCTCCCTATAAAAGATGAGGAAGTGTGCACGCGCACCCACTAGGCTGGAGAGCAGGAAAGCCCACACAACATGTGCAGAGCCTGCAGCCAGGGCTGTATTTTGCCTTCGTGCTGCCCTAGGCACTTTAAGTGGTCGCGCCCTTTAGTGACAACGTAACACTGAGTTTTCGCACTCGACATCTGTTTAAGGCAGATCTACTCTGTAAAACACTTTTAAAAAGTATAAATGAGAAATGAAGGGCACTAACCCCCCCCCCCCCCCAATGGGGATCACCACAGGCACATCAAAACATAGCATGAGTATAAAATATTCCCACCACACCGCCCCCACTTATATACTGTGACTGTCACACTGCCCCTAATAAACACCACACTGCCCTCCCTTATAAATTATACCCACCACACCTTCCTCAATTATGAAATATGATCTGTACTGTCCTCACATCATGCTGCCCCCTCCTCACAGTGTCCCATGCATGCTGCCCCCTTCTCACAATGTCCCATGCATGCTGCCCCCTCCTCACAGTGTCCCATGCATGCTGCCCCCTCCTCACAGTGTCCCATGCATGCTGCCCCCTTCTCACAATGTCCCATGCATGCTGCCCCCTCCTCACAGTGTCCCATGCATGCTGCCCCCTCCTCACAGTGTCCCATGCATGCTGCCCCTCCTCAGTGTCCCATGCATGCTGCCCCCTCCTCACAGTGTCCCATGCATGCTGCCCCATCCTCACAGTGTCCCATGCATGCTGCCCCATCCTCACAGTGTCCCATGCATGCTGCCCCATCCTCACAGTGTCCCATGCATGCTGCCCCCTCCTCACAGTGTCCCATGCATGCTGCCCCCTCCTCACAGTGTCCCATGCATGCTGCCCCCTCCTCACAGGGTCCCATGCATGCTGCCCCCTCCTCACAGGGTCCCATGCATGCTGCCCCCTCCTCACAGTGTCCCATGCATGCTGCCCCTTCCTCACAGGGTCCCATGCATGCTGCCCCCTCCTCAGTGTCCCATGCATGCTGCCCCCTCCTCACAGTGTCCCATGCATGCTGCCCCCTCCTCACAGTGTCCCATGCATGCTGCCCCCTCCTCACAGTGTCCCATGCATGCTGCCCCCTCCTCACAGTGTCCCATGCATGCTGCCCCCTCCTCACAGTGTCCCATGCATGCTGCCCCCTCCTCACAATGTCCCATGCATGCTGATCCCTCCTCACAATGTCCCATGCATGCTGATCCCTCCTCACAATGTCCCATGCATGCTGCCCCCTCCTCACAGGGTCCCATGCATGCTGCCCCCTCCTCACAATGTCCCATGCATGCTGCCCCCTCCTCACAGTGTCCCATGCATGCTGCCCCCTCCTCACAATGTCCCATGCATGCTGCCCCCTCCTCACAGTGTCCCATGCATGCTGCCCCCTCCTCACAATGTCCCATGCATGCTGCCCCCTCCTCAGTGTCCCATGCATGCTGCCCCCTCCTCACAATGTCCCATGCATGCTGCCCCCTCCTCACAGTGTCCCATGCATGCTGCCCCCTCCTCACAATGTCCCATGCATGCTGCCCCCTCCTCACAATGTCTCATGCATGCTGCCCCCTCCTCACAGTGTCCCATGCATGCTGATCCCTCCTCACAATGTCCCATGCATGCTGATCCCTCCTCACAATGTCCCATGCATGCTGCCCCCTCCTCACAGGGTCCCATGCATGCTGCCCCCCTCCTCACAATGTCCCATGCATGCTGCCCCCTCCTCACAGGGTCCCATGCATGCTGCCCCCCTCCTCACAATGTCCCATGCATGCTGCCCCTTCCTCACAATGTCCCATGCATGCTGCCCCCTCCTCACAATGTCCCATGCATGCTGCCCCCTCCTCACAGTGTCCCATGCATGCTGCCCCCTCCTCACAATGTCCCATGCATGCTGCCCCCTCCTCACAGTGTCCCATGCATGCTGCCACCTCCTCACAATGTCCCATGCATGCTGCCCCCTCCTCACAATGTCTCATGCATGCTGCCCCCTCCTCACAGTGTCCCATGCATGCTGCCCCCTCCTCACAGTGTCCCATGCATGCTGCCCCTCTCCATGAGCTCCTAATGCTGCCTTTCTCTTTTCCATAATGACACCTCCATGCTGCCCCATTCATCATACTAAGACCACCACAGTAGCACTTATGCTGAGACCCCCCCCCTTACACACACACACTACCACACTCTTGATATTGACTCCCCTACATTGCTCCACTCCATACTGAGCCCACACATGCTGCCCCTTCTCCATAATGAGCTCCCAATGCTGCCCCCCTCTTATTCTGAGTCCTTACACTCCCCCCATCGATTTTGTCATTGCACTATCCCTCAACCCTTGTCCTCTGTCTCTAGCATTGGCCCCTCTCTCCCATTCCCCCAGCAGCAGCCTCTCCCCCAGCATCAGCCTCTCTCACCCAGCCTCCCCCAGCATCAGCCTCTCTCTCCCCCAGCATCAGCCTCTCTCTCCCCAGCCTCCCCCAGCATCAGCCTCTCTCCCTCCAGCATCAGCCTCTCTCTCCCCAGCATCAGCCTCCTCCCCAGCCTCAGCCTCTCTCTCCCCCCAGCCTCCTCCCCCAGCCTCAGCCTCTCTCTCCCCCCAGCCTCCTCCCCCAGCCTCAGCCTCTCTCTCCCCCCCAGCCTCCTCCCCCAGCCTCAGCCTCTCTCCCCCCCAGCCTCCCTCCAGCCTCAGCCTCTCTCTTCCCAGCCTCCCCCCCAGCCTCAGCCTCTCTCTTCCCAGCCTCCCCCCCAGCTTCAGCCTCTCTCTCCCCCCAGCCTCAGCCTCTCTCTCCCCCCAGCCCCCCCAGCCTCAGCCTCTCTCTCCCCCCAGCCTCCCCCCCAGCCTCAGCCTCTCTCTCTTCCCAGCCTCCCCCCCAGCCTCTCTCTCCCCCAGCCTCAGCCTCTCTCTCCCCCAGCCTCCCCCCCATCCTCAGCCTCTCTCTCCCCCCAGCCTCCCCCCCAGCCTCTCTCTCCCCACAGCCTCCCCCCCCAGCCTCTCTCCCCCCCCAGCCTCTCTCTCCCCCCAGCCTCCCCCCCAGCCTCTCTCCCCCCCAGCCTCTCTCCCCCCCCAGCCTCCCCCCAGCCTCTCTCCCCCCAGCCTCCCCCCCAGCCTCTCTCTCCCCCCAGCCTCCCCCCAGCCTCTCTCTCCCCCCAGCCTCCCCCCCAGCCTCTCTCTCCCCCCAGCCTCCCCCCCAGCCTCTCTCTCCCCCCAGCCTCTCTCTCCCCCCAGCCTCCCCCCCAGCCTCTCTCTCCCCCCAGCCTCCCCCCAGCCTCTCTCTCCCCCCAGCCTCTCTCTCCTCCCAGCCTCTCTCTCCCCCCAGCCTCTCTCTCCCCCAGCCTCTCTCCCCCCAGGCTCCCCCCCAGCCTCTCTCCCCCCAGCCTCTCTCCCCCCAGCCTCTCTCCCCCCAGCCTCTCTCTCCCCCCAGCCTCCCTCTCCCCCCAGCCTCCCTCTTCCCCCAGCCTCCCTCTTCCCCCAGCCTCCCTCTTCCCCCAGCCTCCCTCTTCCCCCAGCCTCCCTCTTCCCCCAGCCTCCCTCTTCCCCCAGCCTCCCTCTTCCCCCAGCCTCCCTCTTCCCCCAGCCTCCCCCCAGCCTCTCTTCTCCCAGCCTCAGCCTCTCTCTCCCCCCAGCCTCCCCCCCAGCCTCTCTCTCCCCCCAGCCTCTCTCTCCCCCCCAGCCTCAGCCTCTCTCTCCCCCCAGCCTCCCCCCCAGCCTCTCTCCCCCCAGCCTCTCTCCCCCCAGCCTCTCTCTCCCCCCAGCCTCCCCCCCAGCCTCCCCCCCAGCCTCTCTCTCCCCCCAGCCTCTCTCTCCCCCCAGCCTCTCTCTCCCCCCCAGCCTCTCTCTCCCCCCAGCCTCTCTCTCCCCCCAGCCTCTCTCTCCCCCCAGCCTCCCCCTCCCCCCAGCCTCCCCCCCAGCCTCTCTCTCCCCCCAGCCTCTCTCTCCCCCAGCCTCTCTCTCCCCCCAGCCTCTCTCTCCCCCCAGCCTCTCTCTCTTCCAGCCTCTCTCTCTTCCCAGCCTCTCTCTCCCCCCAGCCTCTCTCTCCCCCCAGCCTCTCTCTCCCCCCAGCCTCTCTCTCCCCCAGCCTCTCTCTCCCCCCAGCCTCTCTCTCCCCCCAGCCTCCCCCCCAGCCTCCCCCCTCCCCCCAGCCTCCCCCCCAGCCTCTCTCTCCCCCCAGCCTCTCTCTCCCCCCAGCCTCCCCCCCAGCCTCTCTCTCTTCCAGCCTCTCTCTCCCCCCAGCCTCCCCCCCAGCCTCTCTCTCCCCCCAGCCTCAGCCTCTCTCTCCCCCCAGCCTCCCCCCCAGCCTCAGCCTCTCTCTCCCCCCAGCCTTCCCCCCAGCCTCTCTCTCCCCCCAGCCTCCCCCCCAGCCTCTCTCTCCCCCCAGCCTCTCTCTTCCCCCAGCCTCTCTCTTCCCCAGCCTCCCCCCCAGCCTCTCTCTCCCCCCAGCCTCCCCCCCAGCCTCTCTCTCCCCCCAGCCTCCCCCCCCAGCCTCCCTCTCCCCCCAGCCTCCCTCTCCCCCCAGCCTCCCTCTCCCCCCAGCCTCCCTCTCCCCCCAGCCTCTCTCTCCCCCCAGCCTCTCTCTCCCCCCAGCCTCTCTCCCCCCAGGCTCCCCCCAGCCTCTCTCCCCCCAGCCTCCCTCTTCCCCCAGCCTCTCTCCCCCAGCCTCTCTCTCCCCCCCAGCCTCCCTCTTCCCCCAGCCTCCCTCTTCCCCCAGCCTCCCTCTTCCCCCAGCCTCAGCCTCTCTCTCCCCCCAGCCTCCCCCCCAGCCTCTCTCTCCCCCCAGCCTCTCTCTCCCCCCCAGCCTCAGCCTCTCTCTCCCCCCAGCCTCCCCCCCAGCCTCTCTCTCCCCCCAGCCTCTCTCTCCCCCCCAGCCTCAGCCTCTCTCTCCCCCAGCCTCTCTCTCCCCCCAGCCTCTCTCTCCCCCCCCAGCCTCAGCCTCTCTTTCCCCCCAGCCTCCCCCCCAGCCTCTCTCTCCCCCCCAGCCTCTCTCCCCCCCAGCCTCAGCCTCTCTCTCCCCCAGCCTCCCCCTCCCCCCAGCCTCCCCCCCAGCCTCTCTCTCCCCCCAGCCTCCCCCTCCCCCCAGCCTCCCCCCCAGCCTCTCTCTCCCCCCAGCCTCCCCCCAGCCTCTCTCTCCCCCCAGCCTCTCTCTCCCCCCAGCCTCCCCCCCAGCCTCTCTCTCTTCCCAGCCTCTCTCTCCCCCCAGCCTCCCCCCCAGCCTCTCTCTCTTCCCAGCCTCTCTCTCCCCCCAGCCTCCCCCCCAGCCTCTCTCTCTTCCCAGCCTCTCTCTCTTCCCAGCCTCTCTCTCCCCCCAGCCTCCCCCCCAGCCTCTCTCTCCCCCCAGCCTCCCCCCCAGCCTCTCTCTCCCCCCAGCCTCCCCCCCAGCCTCTCTCTCCCCCCAGCCTCCCCCCAGCCTCTCTCTCTTCCCAGCCTCCCCCAGCCTCAGCCTCTCTCTCTTCCCAGCCTCTCTCTTTTCCCAGCCTCCTCCCAGCCAAAAAGAGGCATTACAACGATCATCAACTAACCTGTAAGGTGCCCATACATTCTAGGCTCTGCCTCTGCCTTACCTGCTCCGGTGCCTGCTGCCCTGCTCTGCTGATTATCCTCTTCTGGCTGGCTCCAGCTCCAGTCGCGTCCTCCTCCGCGGCGTGAGTCGTCTACAGCATTGGACGCTGCAGCACGGGGCAGTGAGCTGATTGGCGCGCCCGCGCGCCTCTGACCCGGAAGTGCAGGCCCTGGCACCCTCCGTGTATTTAAAGAGACAGAGGTGCGCCTTTCCTCCCTCTCACCCCCCCCCCCCTCCCCCCGAGAACACAGCGAAGTGCAACGGAGGGGGGGGCGGGGGCGGGGATGTTAAAAAAAAAAAAAAAATTATAATTTTTTTTTTTTTTTTTTTTTGCTGCCAGAAAGTGCCGCCCCCCCGCAACGTGCCGCCCTAGGCACCGGACCACGGGTGCCTAGTGGCAAATACGGCCCTGCCTGCAGCCTAGGTGGAAGCAGAGCTGCCCATCACGTGGGCATCCACCGGCAACAGAGAAGAGGGAAGCAGGTACACTGCACAAGATACAGAGGGATGCCGGTGTCGCGGGCGGAGGAGGGGACGCCGCGCTCTCCCACTGCTGCTCGGGTCCGGCTGCCGCGGCTGCTGCGGCCTGCTGCGGCCTGCTGCTGCTCGGTGGCTCGAGCGATGGGCCGGATCCCGGGGACTCTAGCGGCGCTCCTCGCCCGTGAGTGAAAGGGGATTGGGATTTGGGATAGTTTATTGCCCGTGACGCCACCCACGGTTGTGGTGATTTGTTGGCACCACCGCTGCTCTGTATGAGGATCCCGGGAATGATGGTAGGGAGCAGCTAGTTGTTGTGTTGCCCCTCCGTGGGTAGGGGTTGGTGATCCCGGGGCCCAGTGATGAGGTGGGAGATGCAGGGCTTGGTGGGCGCAGGGACGCGGGGGCAGCGCTGTGCCTGGCGGCACTGTGGTACTCACTCAGCCTGAGACGATGACACAGTTCTCGGTAAAACACACGGCTGGAAAGACGGTTCCCACGGACGGCTGCACTTGCTTTCCCCAGTAGGTGACGGTGACGGTCCCTCTGTCCTGCACCTATGTTGATGATGGTTGCGATGGATTCCCACCGGTAACCCGCTCCCCGGCTTGGATATGGGCCGGAGGAGCCCTACTTTGCCCGCAGGCGCTGGCCCTGAGAAACTGGTGCCCTGGCGGTGGCGGTGTCTCTCTACCACGGTTGGACTGTTGCCTTCAATCGGGACTTGGTTGTTTGGAGACAGACGTCCCCTTCACTGACGGATTTGGCAAATTATGGCGACTCTTAGCCTTGCCGGGGTCCGAGAGGCCCCTGCCCTGGTGCTGACTGTTCTTCGTATACTGCTCCAGACCGCCGGGCCACTACCCGTCCGCGGTCCTTCCAGCAACCTCCGAGCAGTCACCCCTGCAGACTGTCACCGCCGTCTGCTGACCTTGCTGTCACTGTCCGGGCACACAGCCAGACCACTTCAGGCTTTACTACTGTCACTTCAGCTTTTCTCTTTAGCTTTTCTACTACTTCCTTAACTCGACTTCTTGTTTACTCCTCTCACTTCCTCCTCCTAGACTCATCTTCACTCTTCCTCTCCCTAAACTCAACTCAACTCAACTGCCTGGTTCCTCCCGCCTCCAGGGCTGTGAACTCCTCGGTGGGCGGAGCCAACCGCCTGGCCCACCCCCTGGTGTGGACACCAGCTCCTGGAGGAAGGCAACAAGGATTTTGGTAGCTTAGATGTGCCTAGCTGGGGTGTAGGGTGTGGTGGTGTGATGACCTGTGACCCCTGGCTTGCCCAGGGCGTCACATTCCCCCTTAGCAAAATGCAGACCGTCCGCGGGCTGCCCGTCCAACACCGGTTTTATTTTCTGTAAAATATATAAAAGTAAAACGGTAACATATATACATTTTTATTACATCTTCCCTTAACGGGAGGCACTTTTCTTAAACGTTGCAAACGGTTCACGGTTACGGTTTCCGCTCTCTCCCACCCAAGCAACCTGGCCCTGATGCTGCCCCTAAAACCCAGGCAGCACCCCTTGACCCAAGTCCAGCACAAGTTACCCGAGCGGGATCTGTCCTTCCCCTCCAGAGGGTAGCCACCGGTTCCTGTGGTGGCTGGGCCCCAGCCGGCTCTACTGCGGGCCCTCCCTCCAACCTGCCTCTCTGGAGGCGGCAATACGGAAACGGTAACGGTAAACAACTTATTTACACTCCACTTAACGTTTGTGGTTGCCCTGCAAGTTCACGGGCTTGTCCATAAGGAGTCCCTTATGCACACTTTTAAACGGTCCCCACGGGGACAACGGTGCCGGCAACGGCCGGTTTTCCAAATCACGGTTAATCAGGTCAAGCTTCGGTTATCATTACTTTCATCATCATTTTTTCAAAACTTTCAAACAAAACAACTCAGTGGTGGTCCCAACGGGGACTGCTGCAGCGGGCATCCGCTGCCCTTACTCCGGATAATCGGCTTCACCTGAGGGAGGGGGTGCAGAACCCACACAGCTCTCCTGGCTGCCCCTCAGTTTTACATCTAGGGCGAACCACCCCCTCTCTCCGCAGTGCCGGGTGTACTGCACAATGTCGCCCGGCATTAGGTTACGGCCGGGATGCTCCTCAGGCAGGTGGGCATTCACATCCCGCCGGGCTACAAACACTTCGGCCTCCAGGCCCGGTTCATATATAAACCCGTAGCCCCGGCGGACATCAAACCGCCTCACCTGCCCCTCGTACAGCGGGCCCCGGACACGGAATGTGGCCTGGCGGAGATTCTCCTTCTCCCTTATTGCTCGGGCCACCAGCTCGGCCTTTTTCTTTTCACTTTCACCGATCTCCAGGCCCAGCGGTACCGGCTCCCTGTCCCAATACGGCGCTGCTGCGAGCTCCGGCGCACGGGTCGGGCCCCGCGGGACATTCTGGACGCTGCCCACTGTCAGGGATGCCTCCGGTGCAGACTTCGGGGCCTTCCATGGCAACACCTCCGGTCGACTACGGGCTCCGGCTACAGGTCGGCCCGCCTGGGCGGGGACGCTGGGTATTGCTACCGGTTGCGGTGGTAGCAGGCCTAGTGGCGGGGTCACGACCTCCGCGACGGGTGGCGAGGGAGGCAGCGGGGGGAGAGGGCTTGGACCGGGTCCCGCAGCCGCGATGACCGGCCCTTCCAGGGCATCGGGGCGTGGGTCACTCACCCTCCCTTCCTCCGCTTCCTCCTCGCGTCTCCGCACGGCTGCTATAACGTCCGCCATGTCGGCCTCCCACTCCTCCATGAGGAGCTGCATCCTGACCTGCAGCCGTTGGTAGAGCTGCGCGGTCCGGATCTCCACCCACGCCGTGGTTCCAGGCGCGGGGGCTACGGTGTCGCGGGACGGCATCCACATGGTGACTTCTTCCAGGAACAGGGTGACTGCAGAGTCCTGGTGTCCCTGCTTTTATAGCTGCGCTCACATGCAGCCAGCCGCCATCGCGTCCCCCTTAGCTTCTTTTCGGCCCCTCCTCTATTGGGGCGGGGTTTTGGCCTTCGCGCCTCTGCTACTCGAGAAGACGCTCGAGCGGGAACTTTTCGCGCCAAAGATGGCGACTTCTGAAATTTTTCAGCCGGATACCTCCGGCGGTCACAAGGAGCACCTCTACTCCACGGCAGAGCGGTAAGATCCTGTTCGTGACGCCAAGTTGTCGCGGGCGGAGGAGGGGACGCCGCGCTCTCCCACTGCTGCTCGGGTCCGGCTGCCGCGGCTGCTGCGGCCTGCTGCTGCTCGGTGGCTCGAGCGATGGGCCGGATCCCGGGGACTCTAGCGGCGCTCCTCGCCCGTGAGTGAAAGGGGATTGGGATTTGGGATAGTTTATTGCCCGTGACGCCACCCACGGTTGTGGTGATTTGTTGGCACCACCGCTGCTCTGTATGAGGATCCCGGGAATGATGGTAGGGAGCAGCTAGTTGTTGTGTTGCCCCTCCGTGGGTAGGGGTTGGTGATCCCGGGGCCCAGTGATGAGGTGGGAGATGCAGGGCTTGGTGGGCGCAGGGACGCGGGGGCAGCGCTGTGCCTGGCGGCACTGTGGTACTCACTCAGCCTGAGACGATGACACAGTTCTCGGTAAAACACACGGCTGGAAAGACGGTTCCCACGGACGGCTGCACTTGCTTTCCCCAGTAGGTGACGGTGACGGTCCCTCTGTCCTGCACCTATGTTGATGATGGTTGCGATGGGTTCCCACCGGTAACCCGCTCCCCGGCTTGGATATGGGCCGGAGGAGCCCTACTTTGCCCGCAGGCGCTGGCCCTGAGAAACTGGTGCCCTGGCGGTGGCGGTGTCTCTCTACCACGGTTGGACTGTTGCCTTCAATCGGGACTTGGTTGTTTGGAGACAGACGTCCCCTTCACTGACGGATTTGGCAAATTATGGCGACTCTTAGCCTTGCCGGGGTCCGAGAGGCCCCTGCCCTGGTGCTGACTGTTCTTCGTATACTGCTCCAGACCGCCGGGCCACTACCCGTCCGCGGTCCTTCCAGCAACCTCCGAGCAGTCACCCCTGCAGACTGTCACCGCCGTCTGCTGACCTTGCTGTCACTGTCCGGGCACACAGCCAGACCACTTCAGGCTTTACTACTGTCACTTCAGCTTTTCTCTTTAGCTTTTCTACTACTTCCTTAACTCGACTTCTTGTTTACTCCTCTCACTTCCTCCTCCTAGACTCATCTTCACTCTTCCTCTCCCTAAACTCAACTCAACTCAACTGCCTGGTTCCTCCCGCCTCCAGGGCTGTGAACTCCTCGGTGGGCGGAGCCAACCGCCTGGCCCACCCCCTGGTGTGGACACCAGCTCCTGGAGGAAGGCAACAAGGATTTTGGTAGCTTAGATGTGCCTAGCTGGGGTGTAGGGTGTGGTGGTGTGATGACCTGTGACCCCTGGCTTGCCCAGGGCGTCACACCGGCATCATTAGTATCCCAGCATGACAGAAGAACCACTGTGCCTCCACTCTTTTGACTGCTCCTTGTTTTCAGGGTCTACAAATAAATCCAGGTCTCATCCATCGTGACCAGTCGATCCAGGAAGTTCTTATCGGTCCAGAAATGCTGACAAATGTGTACCACCCCGGGGCTCGGCTGCTACCGAGCCGCTCGGATCCGGGCTCGCTGGGTGGTGGCTCGAGCGTCTCCGGACCTGTGGGCCCCCGTGGTCCACGTTGATCTGAAAGGGGGACTGGCGCTTTGAGAATACGTAGGTTTACAGCCGGAGCCGTGGTTTGTTAAGTTTGTGACGCCACCCACGGGTTGTGGTGAATGCGGACACCACCACTGCTGGTTACTGGGCACCCGGGGAAGATGTTGCGCAGCAAGATGTTAACCCCTCCGTGGGCAGGGATGGTGGCCCCGGGACCCGTTGGGTAGGGCTGTTGGGCGGTGCAGAGCGATGTGTGCGGCCGCAGGGCACTGTTGTACTCACGATTAGTAACACACACGTCTCTGGTAAACCAAGATGATGGTGGTCGGTGCCTGCAGCCGGCTGCGATCGGGTCCCCCACCCGGATGATGGTCTCTGCCTTTCTCCTGCACCGTGTTGTGTAGCTGTAGACTGCCTGCGCTTCAGCGACGGGAGTCCGCTCCCCGGCTTTGTGTATGTCGGGAGAGCCCGTTTGCCCGCAGACGCTGGCCCGTGGGATCTCTCTGCCTGTGCGGTGGCTTTCTATCCCCCTCGGTGGGCTGTTGTCTTCAGTCGGGACTTGGGTGGGAAAGGACCTAAAGTCCAGACCGCAATCAGTTAATTAACTCAGTCCAGTGGGTTCTGGACCTCGTTTCAGGGTCTGAGTACCCCCTTTGTGCTCCGGTTTCCGAGTCGGTACCGGCGGGCCACTACCCTGTCCCGGTCCACCACGGTTCCACCGAGCCGTCTTCCCGGCTCCTGCAGGCTGAGGCCACCGCTTGCCTCCTAGTCAAGGCGTTCGGGCTACAACCCTCACACCTGTCACTCCGTCTACACTCCACTCACAACTCTCTACTCTCTCGTTTTCCCGCCTCAGGCTCTCTGAACTCCTTGGTGGGCGTAACCAACTGCCTGGCTCCGCCCCCTGGTGTGTCCATCAAGCCCTGAGAGGGGTGACTAGGGTTTTTGTGGTTGGCTGATGACTCCTTTTTAGGGGACCGTTGTTATGCGGGGCACTACATATGACTACCTGGCTAGTCCAGGGCGTCACAAATGGCCTGGGAAGTTTTCACTCGCATGCTTCTCTGTTCTGTTGTCAAACATTTGTTGAGCCACTTTGCAGATCGCTTCCTCGTGTCCAAATGTTTATGGATAATGACACAAACACGTTCATGGGAAATCCCCATGATGTCTGCTATTGCTTTAGCAGAAATTCGTGGATTCTGCAGTATGAGGTTGTGCACAGCATCGACGATCTCCGGAACAATAACCACTCTCGGTCGTCCAGGATGTTCCTCATCATTGGGGCTGAAGTGGCCCGTTTTACATTTGGCAACCCAGTTCTTAACTGTGGAATATGAAGGGCATTGATCCCCCAATGTCTGCGACATATCACCATGAATATCCTTCCCCTACTGTCCTTGCAGAAACAAGAAATTTCTCCCTCCTCTGCTCTCAGTTGCTGTTAGTATCACATTAGACTCCACCATGTTTTCCCGCGTGCGTAGAACACTGTTGCCATAAGCAACAAACACAAAATTCTGAAAACAAATATTAGACACATAAAGCTTTCATGTGATGTAACATTCATTACCTTAGAAACAAAAAAAGATCACAAAGACTTATCGGCAGCCCCTCGTAGTTTTTTTTTTACGGGTTTTTATCAACAAAGTGACGTGAACTTTAAAAAACACCAGTTACTTATTTAAATCTGGGTGAATTGCCTATTTGCCCTCTTTGATGCCAGTTCTCATGCCCAGAACCCATTTGGACCCGGCTGGAGACATCACTGTATAATGTTGGGGTGATATCAAGACCCCAAAGTCATTTAAGGCTATATGCGCACACTGCAGTTTTTTTCTGCACACAAACTGCAACCAAAACTGCACCTTAAGAAACTGGACCAATAAGAAACCAACTTCAGCCCCGAATAAGAAACTGGACCAATAACAAACCAACTTCAGCGCCGAATAAGAAACTGACCAATAAGAAACCAACTTCAGCCCCAAATAAGAAACTGACCAATAAGAAACCAACTTCAGCCCCGAATAAGAAACTGACCAATAAGAAACCATCCTCATCCCCAAATAAGAAACTGACCAATAAGAAACCCAGCCTCGAGTTTTTATTGCTGATGTCGAGTGATACTGGTGAGAAAATAAGGGAAATGTCTGTAATTACCACATATATACCCTGCCCCTGCAGTGACTGACAGCCACTCAGCATTAGAACCTGCTGTCAGTCAGTGCTGAGAGCGCGTATACAACCACTGATCACTGTATACTGAGCAATGACTAAAAACTCATCGGGGCCATCCCTATGACTGAAAGCCGGACACTGTCATATTATATGGTTATGACCTCATGTAAATATTTCTTAGCTATTTTGTAACACTTATTATTCTGTATATATGGCTGTTTTTTACCTGGTCGGGGCTAATAACAGAGATTTGGATTCACAGTGGTATTTTCCTATATTTCACACATTAGGAAGGTCAGTTCAGTATTTATTTTTATTTTCATCTTCCTTCCCTGGTAACTGGGGCTGATATAATGACTCTGCAGTGATCACATCTTCTGTGTATGGGAGAGAAAGCACCATCAGCTATTTCTACCTAGAAAATAAGCCCTAGTAGGATTTTTGGGACTTTTTGGACTATACTTAATATATAATCCCTACTCCAAAAATAAGCCCTAGTTGCGGTTCCACAGGGAAGAGTCCAAGCAGCTAAAAACGTTTAAAAATACAGCAGGAATCTTAAAAGAAAGTGGACACTCTCAAAAGAAAATTGAACCTCCCCTCCAAAAAAAAATCACACCAGACCCCAAACAATTACAGTTGGCAAGTACCAATGGTAGATGGGCTCTCACACACAGATTTGTGTCGCTGTCAGGTCCCTCGCCCATGCATTGCACCACAGAGCTGTGTATACAGTGACCGAGAAGGCAGAGGCAGTAATAAACAGTCTCTGCCTTATGTAGAGAGGGACGTATTTCCTCTCTGTTGCTGCATGTTTGTGTATAGATGCACTGCTATGTAATGACATTGTAGAGTAGGAGTCAGATGTCCCGGACGTGTAAAGTGTACGAGCTCCTAAACCAGTTTAGAATATCTAAACTTTGTTATTTACATTATATTTCACTCCTAAACTAGAAAAATTATGTGGGCACATTTTGTAATTGAGTTAATTTTCACTATTTTGCTGCCTTCATACAAGAAATGGGTGGTAAATTGTGCCCGTCAGCGAGTGCACAGATCCGTACGCCATGTGTGGCCCTTTTCTTCCGTTAGAAACAAGAATACATTGAATCCTAATTCCATTGTTCTGTTCTTAACCGAAAAACTGGGAAATGTTTTGATTTTGCGTTTTCGTATTTTCCTACTCTTATTACGGGAGCACTCTTTTATTTCTCCACTCACATTGCCAAGTGAAGAATTGTGCTTTTTATCCTAAAGATAATGTTATACTTTTACAGTTGTATTATTTACATAGCACATTTCTTGATAATTTTTTTTTACTACTCAAATGATATCTCACCTCCCTTATCGCCATTAATTTTCCATATGGGCTCATCTCCTTCCCATTCAGGTCCTTATAATATCGGCTCCTCTCAGTGGAAATCTATATAATTGTTCTAATTGACCCATCAAGGATGGACAGGGACATGGAGAAGATGGCGGAGAGGATATTACACCTCACCCTAGAGATCCTCTTCCGGCTTACTGGAGAGGTGAGAGATTCTGAAGACGTCACATTACATCATTCTTATCTATGGGAATAACAGATGGACAGAACTGGAGAGGTGAGGACTCTGGAAATGTCTGGAGTGAGATTTATTACTGTGTCTCTCCATAACCAGGATTACACAGTAGTGAAGAAGACCTCTAGTGAGCGCTGTCAGGCCCCTGTGTCTGAGAGATGGGGAAGACCCCTGAGCCCAATCACGGGGCCTCCACCTCACCCCCCGATACATGAGGACATCAAGGACCAGAAGATCCTAGAACTCACCTACAAAATGATTGAGCTGCTGACTGGAGAGGTGACACTGCTGGGAATGCTGGGACATTATACAGTAACGCTATGAAGGGATCGGGGGTGACGGTGTCATTGTATGTGTCAGGTTCCTATAAGGTGTCAGGACGTCACCGTCTATTTCTCCATGGAGGAGTGGGAGTATTTAGAAGGACACAAAGATCTGTACAAGGACGCCATGATGGAGGATCCCCAGCCCCTCACATCACCAGGTAATAGACAGGACTAAATACACACGGCCTATAATTATCTGTATGTAAGGAATGAATTCAGCCCCTGTATGTGTCTCCTCCAGGTCTATCCAGTAAGAGGACAACACCAGAGAGATGTCCCCGTCCTCTTCTCCCACAGGACTGTAAACAAGAAGATCCCGATGTTCCTCAGGATGCGTTTCCTCCAGTTCTATCCAGTAAGAGGACAACACCAGAGAGATGTCCCCGTCCTCTTCTCCCACAGGACTGTAAACAAGAAGACCCCGATGTTCCTCAGGATGTGTTTCCTCCAGTTCTATCCAGTAAGAGATATCTTTTCATGTATTTTTTTAAACTAATTTTGTGTTTACATTTTTAGACTTTCTGGGTTTTTTTAGCTGTATTTTCTTTCCTTCTGCTTCTTCTACTGTTTGTTTCTAGTGCCTTCTCTATGTTATTATGATGGCAACTCAAAGACCTGCAGAGGGTTCATGAATACCCTGTTTACTCGAAAAGATGACCTACACCGAAAATAAGACCTAGCATGATTTTATCGGATTGTTGGAGAAGGCTTGAAATATAAGCCCTCTTCCTAAATTAAGCCCTTGTTAGTCAGGGCCAGCGTTAGGAGTCAAACTGCGCAATTTCTCAGGAATCCCAGTCTCTTGGGGTTCCCATCAGTTGTATTCTAAGGTTGATTATTTATTTAAGGACTTTTGATGACTGCAAAGACGTGACATGATGTAACCAAAGGTCTCTTAATTACAGTAGTCTAAATGAACTGACCAGAAGACAGGCGGGCATGCAGGACTAGCATTAGGGGAAATAAAGTGCAAACTGAGCAATTTCACAGGGCCCCCATTCTCCTAGTGGCTCCAGTGTTTATATGTCTATTATAGGACTGCTTAAGGACCTTTTTGACAATGTCTTTGATCACATGCTGTAGAGGAGAAAGTATAATTCGCTCCCCTTCTGTATATGCTGGCTGGACTATTTCATTAATGCCTGCTATAGTTTACCTATACTAGTCTGGTGAAGTGTTTTGATCCAGACTTACAGGTGGTTGTTGTGCATTACTGCTGTGAGCTGTTGTGATGTTAACCCTTGTTGTATTTTTGTTCCTGCCTTCCTGCTCTTGATTTTTTCCTTAGTCTTACACTGTTTATTTCTGTGAGTATTCAATGCGTCCCGTCTGTCTTAATCTATGTTTCCATCATATTCTTGTCCCTTCCTTACCCGGGGGGGATAACAGATAAGATCTGGTCAGGAGAATAGTAAAGGCCTAGTCACACACGACTTACCAGCGATCCCGAAAACGATGCGACCTGATAGGGATCGCAGGTAAGTCGCTGGGAGGTCGCAGGTGAGATGTCACACAGTCAGATCTTACCAGCGATGCAGGAACAATACAGGTCGCAGTAGAGACCTGTATAACGATCTCAGCAGTCACTGTGACCCTGTCACACAGTGTCAAACACAACGATGTGTCCTGCCCAGCAGGACATCGCCTTTGAAGAAAATGACCTGGACCATTCAGCAACGACTAGCGATCTCACAGCAGGGGCCTGATCGCTGGTAAGTGTCACACATAACGAGATCGCTAACGGGATCGCTACTGCGTCACCAAAACGGTGACTCAGCTGCGATCTCGCTAGCGATCTTGTTATGTGTGACAGTACCTTAAGGCATGGGACATGGGCATCTCCATCTTCAGGGGTAATCCAGAGGTTATAAATAGCTTTGGTTCCCGTTGCGTAAGGGACAGTATAGGAGCCCCCTGTCCCTCATTATCCTGCAGTCACATTGTGAAAATCAATCAGATTATTTACTGTAGCACATTCCAGAGAACTGGTGCTAGGAATGGGAGATCCAAACTAACGAAGATGTAACTCTTAAGCGGGCTTTACACGCTGCAACATTACTAGCGATGTCGCTCATGAAAGCACCCGCCCCCGTCGTTTGTGCGTCACGGGCAAATTGCTGCCCGTGGCGCACAAAATTGCTAACAGCCGTCACACATACTTACCTTCCTAGCGACGTCGCTGTGGGCGGCGAACAACCTCTTCGTTAAGAGGGAGGTTCGTGCGCCGTCACAGCGACGTCACACAGCAGCCGACCAATAGAAGCGGAGAGGCGGAGAACAGCCTCATTAATGACACGCCCACCTTGTTGCCGGAGGACGCAAGTAAGCTGTTGTTCGTCGTTCCCGGGGTGTCATACGTAGCGATGTGTGCTGCCTCAGGAACGAAGAACAACCTACGTCCACAACGACCAACGAGATTTTGAAAATCAGCTTGTCAACGATCAACGATAAAGTGAATATTTTTGATCGTTAACACTCGCTTGGAGCTGTTACACGCAACGACGTCGCTAACGACGCCGGATGTGCGGCATGAATTCCGTAACCCCGACGATATATCGTTAGATATGTCGTTGCGTGTAACAGAGCCTTTAGATGTCGAAATTGGACAACAGATTTAGAATACCTTTTTCCTAATTTAATTGCTGATATGATTTAAAAAAATAAATGTACTTTCAAAATAATATCGTTTAAAATAATATTGTATTTATTTTTAGCAGATGACTGTATTGGGAGTTCAGATGGACCTCTAATATCTCCAGATTTTGTAAGAGATGATACATATGAAGAGCATGCTTTTGTCCCTGATATACCTCCAGTCCTTCCTCAGAAAGCTCTATCATCTGATCTTTTCAAGCAAGTCCAAAATTCCGATTTATCACAGAATTGTAAGCAAAATAAAAGTTACAGAAGGAATGTGGAACATGAAACGGCTCCTACAAAGGAGAAGCCATTTTCATGCCCAGAATGTGGAAAATGTTTTACTCGGAAAATAACCCTTGCTAACCATCAAAAAAATCACTCTGGGGAGAAACCATTTTCTTGTTCAGAGTGTGGGAAATGTTTATTTCAGAAATCAGACCTTGTTAGACATCAGAAAATTCACACAGGGGAGAAGCCATTTTCATGTTCAGTATGTGGGAAATGTTTTATTCGCAAATCAGGACTTGTTGAGCATCAAAGATCTCACACAGGGGAGAAGCCATTTTCATGTTCAGAGTGTGGGAAGTGTTTTATTCGGAAATCAGATCTTGTTTGGCATCAAAGATCTCACACAGGGGAGAATCCATTTTCTTGTTCAGAGTGTGGGAAATGTTTATTTCAGAAATCAGACCTTGTTAGACATCAGAAAATTCACACAGGGGAGAAGCCATTTTCATGTTCAGAATGTGGGAAATGTTTTATTCGCAAATCAGGACTTGTTGAGCATCAAAGATCTCACACAGGGGAGAAGCCATTTTCATGTTCAGTATGTATGAAATGTTTTAATTGGAAATCAGATCTTGTTGTGCATCAAAGATCTCACACAGGGGAGAAGCCATTTTCATGTTCAGAATGTGGGAAATGTTTTATTCGCAAATCAGGACTTGTTGAGCATCAAAGATCTCACACAGGGGAAAAGCCATTTTCATGTTCAGAGTGTGAGAAATGTTTTATTCGGAAATCAGATCTTGTTTTGCATCAAAGATCTCACACAGGGGAGAAGCCATTTTCATGTTCAGAGTGTGGAAAATGTTTTATTCAGAAATCAGACCTTGTTAGACATCAGAAAATTCACACAGGGGAGAAGCCATTTTCATGTTCAGTGTGTGGGAAATGTTTTATTCGGAAATCAGATCTTGTTGAGCATCAAAGAATTCACACAGGGGAGAAGCCATTTTCATGTTCAGAGTGTGGGAAATGTTTTATTTATAAATCAGCTTTTGTTAGGCATCAAAGGTGTCATACAGGGGAGAAACCATTTTCATGTTCAGAATGTGGGCAATGTTTTATTCAGAAAGCAAATCTTGTTAATCATCAAGGATCTCACACAGGGGAGAAGCCATTTTCATGCCGGGAATGTGGCAAATGTTTTACTAGGAAATCAAGTCTTGTTGATCATGGAAAACTTCACACAGGGGATTAACCATTTTTTAATGTTTTGAATGTGGAAAATGTTACTCTCAGAAATCAGATCTCATTAAACATCTGAAGAAGACAAACAGGGAACGAACCTTTTTCATGTTGTGAATATTTGAAATGTTTAACTGGTAAATTAAGTCTTCAACATGAGAAAACCCACACAGTAGAGGAGCCATTCTTGCATTCAGAATTTGCCAAATGTTTTTTTATCATTAGTCAGGTCCTGTTGTCAGATAAGTCACAAGGGAGAAACCATCATGATGTACTATAATTTAAAGTGTTTTATCCAAAAATCGGCTACAATTGCTCAAGTAAGAATTGGTGAGTGAAAGAACCATTTTCTTTCTTTTTAAACTTATCGTATTTTGTGGACTATAAGACACACCTAGGTTTTGAAGGAGGAAAATAGGAAAAAAGATTGAAGCAAAGAAATTTAGTCATGAAGCACTGTTATGGAGGATCTGCTGCTGACACTGTTACGGGGGTAATATCCCCCAATCTCAAGCGCATTGTGTTTGATGTTCCCCTTAAATTGTGCCTATGACAAATCTGTGGCTGCCTTTTTTTAATTACTAAAGCAGTGGAGAGCACAGATTAGTGAATTTTCTAAATGTCATGCAGTACCAAAACTTTTGGAAGAGTCCCTAAAGGAGCTTCCAGGTTGTGAGATCCCACAACCCTCAGAGATCACTCTCACCATGAAAGAGTGAGCACTACGACCACAGCGCTGCATGATCCTTCTTAAGTAGTTCAGTAAAATCTTATAAAAGTATGTGACAGCGCTGGATTAGTTGAGAGAGCAGTGTCTCGTGCTTAGAGCAGCTGCAGAGAATTTTGGGATCCCACTCTGCATACTAAGATCCCACAAAATGGAAATTCGGGCTCTATTTTGCTAGTAAGTTGGGTATAGATAAGAACATGGTATATAGTTGCATTTCAAAACGTGTTGATTTGTTAATAAATGCTTGTAAAATATATATTCTTCATGCCTATCTTTCTCTATTGTGTAGATGTGATGATTTTGCTCAGAACCTCTGGAGCTGAGGCAGAGCTGTAGACATTTCGCACAAAAATAGTGAGGGGATGTCACAGATCTGTAACGGCCGGTGGACAATCAAGTGGCAGCGAGTGTTAGAAAATACCAGAGATTGTGTTGTTATCTGACAGTTCTCTGATTCTGCAGCAGCGAACTCTGTGACCCTGGGAAACTGTCAGTTTTTCCTCTCAGTTGTCAGCCTCTGACTTCCTTTATAAACCTCACCCTGGGGTGGTTTGGGTGCGGTTTATAGTTGTTCCCGGCTGTGGTCTGCAGCAGTCATCTCTTCCTGTTGTTCCAGTGTCTTGCTAAATTCTACTAAAAAGGGGGCTGAAAGCCCGTACTTACGAAGCGCTCACTGATATCCTAATCAGGCACGAATACTAATATTCTTTATAGCAAGATACTATTTATTTTAATAGCACATGAATAGTTAATGGTACATAGGCATTTAGAACTATAGTCATAGAATCTTATACAATAACAGAAATATGCATCAACATTACCGTTTGTTGTAGCAATCCTTTCACATCGGAGGGAACTCGAGTTAATGATAAGGAAACAACATGGCATCTTGCATCACAGGAACAGTGCGTACGTACACTTCAATGTCCTGGAAGGTTTCCCCTAACATTAAGCGAGTCCGGTGTATTTTTATAGGAAAACTTTGTAGGTTGTGTTTAAATGGTCACCAGCATGTGACAGCTGAGTCATGTTCATGTAACTTGACCACAAACTGCTGTGGGCATCAGCAGCTTCCTGCACATTTCCTGCACATTTAGCCAGTGGTCAACTGGCCGACCACAGTTGACCATTGTGTTAGTGAAATATTGCAATGAGCCGTAAATTTCATATGCAAGCTTCCTTAAACCTGTCTTTAAGCCAACCACAAGTTTCCTGTAAGTGGAACTGTAAATGTGACTTCCTCATTATCTGTTTGACATGTATTCCTTGGTCATCATATTGGCTACTCAGAGGACATCTCTTTGATACTGAATTATTGATAGGTCAAATAATATCTGGGATCACTCCTATCTTTTGATTATGATCCCTATCTAATCAAATTCATACTTCAGTCATATCACATTGGTATCACAATCGGTCCTTGATCCCAGGGATTATTTTCCATCATCAGTATTCCACTAGAGGAAGATCACTCGGAATATACCATACCATGACAAAGAAATATCGTTTGCCACAAATTTTGTTTTCTTGGTTTGTTTAGATAAACGTTGAATCACAAATATAATCACTTTCACTACTTTGTTCAGTATATTAAAACTAAAAGCAATATTATGTGAAAAGCTCCCTTGAACATCATGTGTTTTGGCATTTGCTCGATATTCAAAGGAATCATTACACATTACATTTCCCGATATGTTACTACAAGTTTCACTAGACCCATTTATGAACATATTGGCATAAGGCCATAACATATCATGAATTGTCCTTTCCACTAAGCTGGGTTTAAAAGCATCTACAGTATTTATAGCTGTCCCAAAACTTATTTTTATATTCCCCATAGGGATGAATCCCAGGTTAGTCAGTCCAGTCTTATTTGTTGGTACCCAAATTCCTCCCTTAAAAGCCAGATATTGCAAATTAGTGACTGTTGCATTCAAATTGCCTTGCCACCATGGAAGATTGATCCATCCCACTACGGAAATGGGTACTGTAGTATTCTATAGACGAACACTTCGAGTGTCTTTATCAGCAAGATGATCAGAACAACTTTTCCACTTTAAGATTTCCTCCATCGATACCGGGACATCCAGATAAGGGATACTGGTGGCTGTAACCGGAGAATGTGTACAGATCCAGCAATCTGTGTGTTGAAAATGTGATGGTGCATCAGAAATTTATTCGCCATAGGTTCCTCCTGATGTAGACTTGTCCATCCAACGACCAAAGAGGCAAACATCAAACACAGGAATTTCTCCATCTCCTCACTATCGAGCTCTTCCCAGTAACCGATACCATGGATTCCGCTTATTTACCACACCTTCTGCAAATAAAGATACACTATTATTCTCGTAAATAACATTTTTCTTGTGGGACATATTCCCACTTTTCCACTCCTGGTCTCATTATCAGGAGAGTACGATCTTTTCCGACCGCTATTACCTCTGCCTCTGAGGGCGGTCCTTGGAGGTTTTGAATCCATATTTTTGCTCCTACATTTGTAATATTAGAGTATCCAAAACCTTTAGTACCCCGTATTGTTAATTCTGCCGGGGCAGTTCCTTCTCTTATTTCAGACAAGTTTATTAGCATTATCAACACCTGAGCCACCTTCTGGTGTTTCATCAAGATCAAAGGTTCATTTCCAAAATGTAGCATCAGTACCTTGATTTCTCCCTGATAATCTCCCTCTATTACCCCTCCCACCACTATGGCTCCTTTTAACACTAAACTAGAACGAGTGGCTATTTGACCATAATGATCCTTTGGTATCTGGCAACCCAATCCTGTTGAAATTGGTTTTACCTTACCTGGGGGTACCACGACAGTTTCCAATGTACTGAGGTCTAAACCTGCTGAATAAGGTGTCGCTCTTTCTGGTGTGCCCAAACAGCTGTACCTTGCCTTGTCAACTGTTGGACTGATTTGTCTGATGGCTGCTGCTTTATCTGCTTCTGAATTAAACAAACGTTCAAGTGAGTT
The DNA here is from genome assembly GCF_048569485.1 of Anomaloglossus baeobatrachus. Lineage (NCBI taxonomy): Eukaryota > Metazoa > Chordata > Amphibia > Anura > Aromobatidae > Anomaloglossus > Anomaloglossus baeobatrachus. The sequence goes on from NC_134357.1 coordinate 585,988,984, forward strand.
AGTAGGGACATGAGCATCGACATGAAATACAGTGGTCTTGGTAGATTGAATAATCCCTTCAATGTCTTGCCACACTTCCCTGACCATCTCAAACACATTTTGCTGTTCCTCTCCCCAGTGGAAGTCATATTTTTTCCTCGTTACTTTGTACAAATGAGCCAACATTTGTCCCAAATGAGGGATATGTTGTCTCCAAAAATCAAACAATCCAATATAAGACTGAGTCTCCTGTTTGGATTTAGGGACCAGAAAATTAATAATTTTCTGTCTGGCATTGGGCAAGATCTTTCTGTGCCCCTTGTTCCACTGAATCCCTAGACATGTTACCACCTGAGACGGTCCTTGAACCTTGGCATCATTGATTTCCCATCCTTTACTCCTCATATGAGCAACCAGTTTTGTCAATTGATCTTTCACACTTTGCTCATCTTGTCCTTGTATCATTATATCATTGATATAATGTGAGATCTGCATTTCCTTATGACAAGACATAACCCCAAAGGAGAATTTTCCTTTGGTTAGATTAAGAGTCATCCATTTTAGGATATCAATTCCCAAAATATATTCTGGTATAGGAACTACCAGTACCGTATACTCCTTGATAGGTAAATTACCTATCTTCAAAGCTACCTGTGTCTGAACCCCGGTGATCACTTGACCACCTAGTCCAGCAATTTTTACTCGAGGTCCTTTTATTGTTTCTGGGTTTCCATGAATTAAAGTAGCCTCCGCCCCCGTGTCAATCAAAGCTGTGACTCTTTGAACATTTCCCCCTTTCCAATGTATGCTAAGATTGACGTAGGGACGTTTGTCCCTTTTTATCAATAGGGGGGCTTGGCTGGCTACCTATGGTAAATCACTTCCTTCTGAACTTTCATTTACACAGACTTCAGTCTGTGTATTAGCCCTTCCTTCCGTGACCTTTGTGGCCACGGCTGCAGCCAGTTCTTCCCATGGATAAACTGACTGAAAATCTTCCCAAGACACTTTCTTTGGGGGTTTTTCCCCTTTTCCCTCTGATTTCTTTACCTTGGGGGTTTTTGAACCCCCTTCCACATTTGTAGTGGTCACTTTCTTTGTGGATAGAACTTTCTGTTTGTACAACTTCCATAATTCTCCTGTCTCCTTTCCATCAATCCTTTCCATATTGATCCCGGCTTTAAGCAAAGTCTGGAAAATGTCTTTGCGAGACACTCGTGGGGCCTCCCCTACTGATTTCTCTTTCCAATCAGGATTGTTTGGCTTACTGTTACCAACATGGCCTCCAGGGGACGATTTATCCCACTGTCCCATATCCTGTAACTCCCTCATCCTCCCTAGAACTACACCGATTGATTCTCGAGTCAGCGCTACAGTTAAGGTTAAAATAACTGTTTTGTATGCTGGAGGAGCATGTTTAACCAGCCTATTTCTTATGCTGGCTTTCAATGGGTACTGGAGATAATCATCATCCAGTCCCAAAAGAGGAAGAGCATTCCTCATTGCTTCTTCCTTCAGCCTTTCCATACCATCTTTTAAGGTATACCAAGGTTTATCATTGATAGGAAAGTCTGCTTCTGATGGATATTTGTCCAGAAAAGCATGGGCTAAGATCATGATTAAGTTTTGAGTACCATGCTCATTATGATCAACAAAATAATTTTTTATTGATCTCTGAATTACTGGGTCACGAGACATGGTGACAAATTTTGCCACGTCTCCGGCGTCAAAGTGCACTCCACCTCCTCCGAGATCGTGCACCCTGACCAACCAGGGAATTTCTCCTTCTCCTGGTTTTTGTCTAAACTGTGTTAAAATGCTATCAACTTCTCCCTGAGAGTAATCTTCAATGGTTACTCGATTTTTTACATGAGGAATTGTTCTCTCATTTGTGATGGCATTACCATCTTCGTCATATTGCAGATTCCCCTGACCATCCCGGACATGTTCCCGGATGATCTCATTCTCTGTCCTCTCTAGGCGCCTCCTTACGGGATAAGCCTGAATCTTCCCTTTATGGTAATTCTCCTCATTAGATGATGAAGATGAATCCCACACATCCCCATCCCAAGTATCGGGATCCCAGTTTATAGAAGCTGAGGCGATACTTTTGTGTACTTTGGTTTTATTTACTTTTCCTCTTCTTTTCTTGTACTTATTTTGAGCAATTTTTATGGCAGCTTTTTCTGCCACATTCTGATAATGTTCCAATTTATCCTTCAACAGTCTGGTACTACATTCCAGAACTGTTTTCAGGCCACCTAATTCTATCATCTTTTGTTCCATCTGGGAACTTTTCTTCTGCATCTTTAGATTACGCTCATGCATTACACTATATGCACTTGCCAAAATCCAGATGTGCCGTGCTAAAGACACTACATCACCTGCTTTCACAGGGACACTACCGAATACATTCACAACATCAGTAGCTTCACTACCCTTAAGCTTATCCTGCCATTGTTTGCGTCGTGCTAAAGACACTACATCACCTGCTTTCACAGAAACACTACCGAATACATTCACAACATCAGTAGCTTCACAACCCTTAAGCTTGTCCTGCCATTGTTCTGCCAATCCACAAGACACTACATCACCTGTTTTCACAGGGTCACTACTGAGTCCATTCACAACATCAGTAGCTTCACAACCCTTGAGCTTATTCTGCCATTCTTCTGCCAATCCACAATTGACCAATTCATGTGCTATAAGATTGTAGGGAGTCTCAGTCCAGCATGGGATCTCCACAACAACCTCCTTAACATTATCCTTACGTTGTCTGAACATTTTGACACTATGCAAAAAGATTGAAAAAATATCTGGAAATTTGCCAAATATATGTTTTTAACTTCTAAATTACAAAAATTCGTTAATTACTTCTTATAGAAGTAATCCTGCCGACTACGCCAATTTATGTCTTGCTAAATTCTACTAAAAAGGGGGCTGAAAGCCCGTACTTACGAAGCGCTCACTGATATCCTAATCAGGCACGAATACTAATATTCTTTATAGCAAGATACTATTTATTTTAATAGCACATGAATAGTTAATGGTACATAGGCATTTAGAACTATAGTCATAGAATCTTATACAATAACAGAAATATGCATCAACATTACCGTTTGTTGTAGCAATCCTTTCACATCGGAGGGAACTCGAGTTAATGATAAGGAAACAACATGGCATCTTGCATCACAGGAACAGTGCGTACGTACACTTCAATGTCCTGGAAGGTTTCCCCTAACATTAAGCGAGTCCGGTGTATTTTTATAGGAAAACTTTGTAGGTTGTGTTTAAATGGTCACCAGCATGTGACAGCTGAGTCATGTTCATGTAACTTGACCACAAACTGCTGTGGGCATCAGCAGCTTCCTGCACATTTCCTGCACATTTAGCCAGTGGTCAACTGGCCGACCACAGTTGACCATTGTGTTAGTGAAATATTGCAATGAGCCGTAAATTTCATATGCAAGCTTCCTTAAACCTGTCTTTAAGCCAACCACAAGTTTCCGGTAAGTGGAACTGTAAATGTGACTTCCTCATTATCTGTTTGACATGTATTCCTTGGTCATCATATTGGCTACTCAGAGGACATCTCTTTGATACTGAATTATTGATAGGTCAAATAATATCTGGGATCACTCCTATCTTTTGATTATGATCCCTATCTAATCAAATTCATACTTCAGTCATATCACATTGGTATCACATCCAGAGATGTCTGTGGTAGCTGCTCCTAAGATAAGTGTTTGATTTTTGCTATGTACTTCAGCTCAGCTGGTAGCATTTGTGTTTCCCCTGTATTGTTTCCTGTTGTCACCCTTAGCATTAGGGGTTTTGACGAAGAGCTCATACCCTCCATCCTTACTTCGGGCCTATTTCAGGGTTTGCAAGGGGTGAGGTAATCCTGCTTGGCGAAAGGTTCGGAACCTGTATAGGGTTGGTGAGGGCAGGGAGGGTGAGCTGCAACTTATTGTCAGGGGTCACCACTTCACCCTGACAGTGCATTCTTTTCCCCTTCCCTTTGTATTGTATTATACGGCTGGTATAGCTTCTATCCCCAGCCGTGATGGGAGAATTGAATCGCACTATGCATCCTAGATATGTGGAAGTTGTTAAGACACTCTGGTCCCAATTTATCAGAACTTTAAAGCCAAAAAACTGGCACAAAATCTTTGAAAAGTCACAAAAATTTGGATCAATTCATAGTTGTGCCAAATTTTGGCGGCTTTTGGCATTTTCACTCCAAAACTGGCAGAGCTTGGGTGGGATGGGGGTGGGACAGCACAGCTGCTTAAATTCATGTTCCCTATGCCAGAGATCTCACTCCAGTCCCTGAAGGGAGTAATATTTCTAGCATGGCACATGGAGGCACATACCACTCGTCAAACGCTCCAGATTCATGAAAAGGCATGCACCACTTCATGAATCAGGAGTGGTCCCTCATAAATTGAGCCCATTGTTATAAAAATGATCCCTTTACAAAGGATAATTGTTGTAATAAAAAACTAAAGGATTTTATATGTCTGATATCCTAGTGGTTATTTTCTCTAGTCACCCTCCACGGCAGCACACAGGAGGTTAACTCTCCGTCCTAAAAGGGACAGGAAACACAAAGAGGTTAAATAACCCCTCCCCACCTCCCATCTCCAGTGTTGTTCCCGGGCCCTATGGGGGCACGAAGAGATTACCTGCGGTGCGTTCGTGGCTGGTGATGAGAGCGCCGCTCAGTATTTCTTACCAACCGAGCAGCTGAGGGCGAAGCTAGCCCACTTCCTCCTCCATCGCTGCTCCCGTCTCCTCTGGATTCGGGATCTGCCTGCCGCTTTTGCGCCTCTTGGAGGTAAAGCGGGGAAAGCTGACTCACCGGGTACCTCCCGTAGCTCCCGCCACCTCCTCTTCTCACACACGCGGCAGCTGTGGGCACGCGAAAGTGACGTCATCGGACGCCCTTTGTTGATCTCGCTTCCGGGTTCGTGCATTCCAAAGTGGCGTTGCATGGCCCTGTGGTGTTGTCGGCACTCACTCCGTTGGAAGCCTGGGCCACCCAGATGCATGAGGTGGAGTCATCCACTTTGTGGACAGCTGGATACATCCAAACCTCGTTAAAGGGACCACGGTGAGAGCGCTCTCCAGGACTGAGGATGGAGGGAGACCGCTCAACAACTCTGCGTCTGTGGATCCCAGCTCAGCCCCTGGTTCTGTGAGTACAGTGACTTGGGGGAAGGTCGGGTTTATGGGCTCGTATTGCTCTGTCGGAATTCTCCTCTTCCTGAGTGTATACTTACATCCTCTTCCCCCGCCCTAGGCCAGACAAAAATGTTGCACCCAAGAAAGAGAAGACCTCTAGCAAAAAGTGTATCATCTGTAATAAGAAGCTTCCTTCAGTAGAATGGTCTGATCAGGTAGTTAGAGAGGAACAACCCTCCCTTCTGGTTGAATTAAAAAACCTGGTACGTCAGGAAGTTCAGTCCTCCCTAGCATCCCTCTCCCAGCCTCTTCCCACTGCAACCCCTGCGCCTAATGCCTGCTTTACACGCTTCAATAAATCTTTCAATCCGTCGTCGGGGTCAAGTTGTAAGTGACGCACATCCTGCATCGTTCGTGACGTATTTGCGTGTGACATCTACGTGCAATCAAGATTGAACGAAAATACGGTGATCGCATACACGTCGTTTATTCCTCATACATTGGACGTTTTGTTGTATGAACCTAGTCAATTGAAACGTGTGACATCCCTTATACGATTTTGATGTCTGAGGCTATGTGCGCAGGTGTGCGCTCTGCACCGCAGCTTAAAAAAGGTCTGCTTCAGAGCGCAGCTGAAAAGCTGCGTTCTGAAGCGCCTCACAATGTCTGTCATTCACTAATCTCTGTCAGTCCGTCACTATCTCTGTCCCTCTCTCTCTGTCCATGTCAGTCTATCCCTCTTACCCCCTCTCTCATACTCACCGATCTCCGATCCCCGGCCCGGCTCTGCACGGCATTCACACTGCTCCGGCGGCTTTTACTGTTTTGAAAAAGCCGGCCGCCCATTAAACAATCTCGTATTCCCTGCTTTCCCCACCCACCGGCGCCTATGATTGGTTGCAGTGAGACACGCCCCCACTCTGTGTGACAGGTGTCACACTGCATCCAATCACAGCAGCCGGTGGGCGGGTCTATACTGTGTAGTGAAATAAATAATTAAATAATTTAAAAAAACGGCGTGCGGTCCCCCCAATTTTAAAACCAGCCAGATAAAGCCATACGGCTGAAGGCTGGTATTCTCAGGATGGGGAGCTCCACGTTATGGGGAGCCCCCCAGCCTAACAATATCAGCCAACAGCCGCCCAGAATTGCCGCATACATTAGATGCGACAGTTCTGGGACTGTACCCGGCTCTTCCCGATTTGCCCTGGTGCGTTGGCAAATCGGGGTAATAAGGAGTTATTGGCAGCCCATAGCTGCCAATAAGTCCTAGATTAATCATGTCAGGCGTCTATGAGACACCTTCCATGAGTAATCTGTAAATTACAGTAAATAAACACACACACCCGAAAAAATCCTTTATTAGAAATAAAAAACACAAACATATACCCTGGTTCACCACTTTAATCAGCCCCAAAAAGCCCTCCATCTCCGGCGTACTCCAGGATGGTCCAGCGTCGCATCCAGCGCTGCTGCATGGAGGTGACCGGAGCTGCAGAAGACACAGCCGCTCCGGTCACCTCCACACAGCAAATGAAGACAGCCGCGCGATCAGCTGAGCTGTCACTGAGGTTACCCGCTGTCACTGGATCCAGCGGTGGATGCAGCGGTGGCCACGGGTAACCTCAGTGACAGCTCAGCTGATCGCGCTACTCACCTCAGTTGCTGCGTGGAGGTGAGAGGAGCAGCGGTGAGTAGCGCGATCAGCTGAGCTGTCACTGAGGTTACCCGCGGCCACCGCTGCATCCATCGCCGGATCCAGTGACAGCGGGTAACCTCAGTGACAGCTCAGCTGATCGCGCGGCTGTCTTCATTAGCTGTGTGGAGGTGACAGGAGCGGCTGTGTCTGCTGCAGCTCCGGTCACCTCCATGCAGCAGAGCTGGAAGCAACGCTGCATCATCCTGGAGTACGCCGGACAAGGAGGGCTTTTTGGGGCTGATTAAAGTGGTGAACCAGGGTATATGTTTGTGTTTTTTATTTATAATAAAGGATTTTTTCGGGCGTGTGTGTGTTTATTTACTGTAATTTACAGATTAATCATGGAGGGTGTCTCATAGACGCCTGACATGATTAATCTAGGACTTATTGGCAGCTATGGGCTGCCAATAACTCCTTATTACCCCGATTTGCCAACGCACCAGGGCAAATCGGGAAGAGCCGGGTACAGTCCCAGAACTGTCGCATCTAATGTATGCGGCAATTCTGGGCGGCTGCTGACTGATATTGTTAGGCTGGGGGGCTCCCCATAACGTGGAGCTCCCCATCCTGAGAATACCAGCCTTCAGCCGTATGGCTTTATCTGGCTGGTTTTAAAATTGGGGGGACCGCACGCCGTTTGTTTTAATTATTTAATTATTTATTTCACTGCACAGTATAGACACGCCCACCGGCTGCTGTGATTGGGTGCAGTGTGACACCTGTCACTCAGCGTGGGGGGCGTGTCTCACTGTAACCAATCATAGGCGCCGGTGGGCGGGGAAAGCAGGAAATACGAGATTGTTTAATGGGCGGCCGGCTTTTTCAAAACAGTAAAAGCCGCCGGAGCAGTGTGAATGCCGTGCAGCGCCGCGCCGGGGATCGGTGAGTATGAGAGAGGGCTGCTCAATTCACTTACTCAGGAGTTTAGCGGTCACCGGTGAGTCCTTCAGGGGTGACCGGTAATCAGGACGCGACACAGACAGAGCCGCAGCATGACAATGAAGTCGGGTGAGGTTCACCCGAGTTCATTCTGACAGTGCGGCTCTGTCTGTGTCTGCTGTCAGCGGCCATGTAGCAGAGCTGAATGGCAGATGACATAGTAAAAACGCATCCCTACACATTACACACGCTTGGCAAGTCAATAAATAAAAAAATAAAAAAAAAAAGGGTGCCCAATGCATACGTCACAGAACACATGATCTAAAGGATCGCACACAAAATTGATCAATTTAACATAGACTACTAACGCACGTGTGACAGCAAATGAACGACCTACGTGCAATCTCATTCAATCGCATATGCGACCTGGGCATGTCACATCGCATACGAGATCGTACACCTAATTTTAAGGTGTAAAGCTGGCTTTAGAAGAGAAAACTAAGCCCTGTGGGAGACTCAGAGACGGACTCATTAGAAGGTCCTTCCTTCTCTCCGCTAGATGAGTTGATAGAAGAAGATGAAGGTGTATTTTCAGATAGAGTTGAGACCAAATATTTTTTCTCAAATGATGATATGGATGAACTTCTGTGAGCAGTGTGGGATACTATGGGGGTTGAGGATGAGAAGGCTACTAGGTCAATACAGGAAGAAATGTTCGGGGGATTACGGACCCGTAAGAAGGTGGGATTTCCTGTACACGAGAAAATCAGAGCTATGGTTCTTCAAGACTGGGAAGCTCTTCAGAAACACCTTAACATTCCCCGAGAATTGAGAAATAGATTCCTGCTGGAAGAGGACCCCACCTGCTGCTGGGAAGTACATAAAGTGGATGTGCAAGTTGCCAGGGTAGCGAGAAAGACAATTCTCCCTTTTGAAGATTCATTACAACTTAAGGATTCCATGGACCGTGAAATGGACAGCCTCCTTAGAAAATTATGGGAGACCTCCGCAGTTCTCCATAAGACCGGGGTGGCTTCTACTTGTGTGTGCCAGATCCCTGTCTCAGTGGCTGGGTCAACTCGAGGAACATCTCACCCGAGACACACCAAAGGAAGATCTCCTGCTTTCCCTTCCACTTCTCCAGAAAGCAACTGGATTTCTTGCTGACGCTTCAGCTGAGTCCGTCCACGTGGCAGCAAGAAGTGGTGTCCTTTCCAATTCAGCAAGACAGGCCCTTTGGCTTAAACTTTGAAGCGGTGACGCGACCTCCAAGGTTAAGCTGTGCTCTATTCCATTTAGAGGTAAACATGTTTTAAGTCCAGCTCTGGACGAGATTCTGGAGGAGGCAACAGATAAGAAGAAGCTGTTGCCAGAAGAGAAACAACAAAAAAAGTCCAATAATCAATCTACCCAGTACCGAGCGAAGGGTAAAACTGTCCCATCTTTATGTCCCAAAAGACCGAAGATTGGAGCCATCGCCAGGACCATCAATGACGCCATCAGGATAGGGGATCGGCTGTCGGCATTTCTCAGTCAGTGGCAGGAGATATCCTTGAATCAATGGGTCATAAACCCCATCAAAGAGGATGTCAAAGTCGAGTTTGCCACATTTCCTCCATGCTGTCTAAGGGTCACATCCTCTCCCTCACAGGGGTCACAAGACACTCTCATGCTCTGCATTCAGAACCTCCAAAAGGACAGGGGTTGTCTCCTTGGTACCAGAGCCAGAGGTGGGTCACGGTCATTACTCCCATCTATTCCTGGATCAAAAACCCAACGGCACACCTCGGTTAATTATGAACCTCAGGCCATTAAATCGTCACATCATCTACAGGCGTTTCAAGATGGAGTCGGTCAGATCCACCACGCCCCTCATCGGTCCGGGGTTTTTCATAGCCACAATAGATTGAAAGGATGTGTATTATCACGTCCCAATCTTTTACACTCACAAAAGATATTTTCATTTCGCGGTCCGTCACAAGAGCCGTCTTCAGCAGTACCAGTTCAACGCGCTCCCGTTCGGTCTCTCTTCTGCACCTCGAGTTTTCACCAAGATAATGGGGGAGGTGGTAGCATTTCTAAGAAATCAGCACATCTGTATAGTTCCCTACCTCGACGACTTCATGGTAGTGGTCCCCTCTGCCCAGTTGCTCAACCAACATACAAAAGTCCTTCCTTCCTATCAACAAACAGTTAGGAATAAAGAACAAGGTTTCGTCTCTACATGGCCAATGAGTTGTCACCCTGAGGTTCGCAATGTCAGTGCTGGGATCTATGACATCGTGCATCACAGCGGTGTCCTGGGCTATGGCCCACTCACACTCCTTACAGGTTCACATTCTTGCATCTTGGGACGGTTTCCAGAGGTCCCTGAACAAAAAAATATCCCTGCCGTGTCTGGTAAAAACATCCTTGCTGTGGTGGATGGTTCCCACCCATCTGCAAAGGAGAGTATATTGGAGTTGAGAGCCATTAGTGACAGTTACCACAGATGCCAGCCAGAGAGGCTGGGGAGCAATCGTTTCTCAAGTTCCCTTCCAAGGCCTCTGGTCCCAGGAAGTCAGCTGCCAGTCCTCGAATTACCGAGAGCTGGAAGCCATCTACCAGGCACTCAAAGCAGCGTACCTCATGCTCCAAGGAGCACATGTGATGGTGTACTCAGACAATATGACGTTTGTGGCTCACCATCGTCATCAGGGAAGCACGCGCCACCGGAGCCTGCAAAGGATTTCCGCAATAATATTTTCTTAGGCAGAGCAGCATCTCCTATCACTATCGGCCGTCCATCTCAGAGGCTCTGCAAATACTCAAGTGGATTATCTCAGCAGGAAGGATGTTCATCCGGGGGAATTGTCCCTGCATCCAGAAGTATTCCACACCTTAGTCCTAAGGGGGGGATTGCCGGAGTTGGCTCTCTTTGTGACCCGGAAAAACACAAAGGTAGAATTTTTTTTTCACTAGATCACAACGATCAGGCACTAGCATTGGATGCCTTCTCCCTTCCTTGGAGATTTTGACCATCCTTTGCCTTTCCACCAATTCCGTTACTGCCAAGAACTCTGCAGAAGATAAGATCAGACAGAGTTGCTACCATACTGGTCGCGCCACTGTGGCCCAGGAGAAGCTGGTTTGGGGCCCTTGTCCCCTTATCTCAGGACGGCCCCTTCTTATTGCCTCAGGTTCCCGATCTTCTCCATCAAGGTCCGCTCTTTCACCAAGACCTTAAGAGACTGAACTTGGCAGCGTGGCTTCTGAATCCATTATTCTGAGAGCCAGGGGCCTGTCAGAAAGAATCATTGACACGCTACAGGAGAGCTGTAGGCCTGTCACTAATCTTATCTACTTTAAAATCTGGAAAACCTTTACCGCCTGGTGCAGTCCTCAAGTACCTGATCTGTTCCATCGAAATGTGGCTTACATCCTGGACTTTCTACAGTCGGGCCTTGAGAAAGGTCTCAGTTAGCACTCTTAAGGTCCAGGTATCAGCTTTGAGTGCTTATTTTGATCAAGACCTGGCAAACCATCGCTGGGTAAAACGATTCCTGTCTTCGACGGTCAGATCTTGTCCTAGGCAACTCCCTATAGTCCCTCCCTGGGATCTCAGGCTCCCTTTGAATGTCTGGCTTCCTCATACTTAAGATTAGTATCCTGGAAAACTGCCTTCTTGATTGCGATCACCACGGCCAGACGAGTGGGCGAGATCCAGGCTCTTACCATACGAGAGCCTTATATGAAGATTCTTGATGATCGAATTGTCTTCTATCTGGATCCTTCCTTTCTCCCAAAGGTGGTGTCGGACTTTCATAAGAACCAGGAAATTATCTTGCCTTCCTTTTGCCAGAACCCAGCTAAACAGAGAGAGATGGACTTTGATTCCCTTGATGTACGTAGAGCAGTGATGCTCTACCTACAAAAGACTGAATCCTTCAGGAAGGATTCCAACCTTTTCATTAAGAGTGTGGGACGGAATACTGGGAAGAAGACAGCCAAGGGCACATTATCCTACTGGATAAAGAACGCTATCAAGGAAGCATACACTACCCAGAGCCTCCTTCCTCCGGATCACTTAACAGCACATTCCACACGGTCGATGTCAGTTTCATGGGCCAAGAGGGCAGAAGTTTCCATTGATCAGATTTGCAGAGCAGCTACCTGGTCTTTTGTCCATACATTCGTCAAACATTACCGATTAGACTGTTCTTTCCAATCGGAATTTGGCCTTTCGTCGAAAGGTCCTACAGGCTGTGGTCCCTCCCTAACATTTTTCGTTGGTACTCCTCCTGTGTGCTGTCGTGGAGGGTGACTAGAGAAAATGGAATTTATCTTACCGTTAATTCGGGTTTCTAGGAAACCCTCCACGACAGCACAATTATTCCCTCCCTATCAATTTAATTTTGCTGCATTTTAATGGCTTATTTCTGAAATAAAAGATTTAGACCATTCATGCAATTTGTCGTTACTTTGAAAAACACTGGAGATGGGAGGTGGGGAGGGGTTATTTAACCTCTTTGTGTTTCCTGTCCCTATTAGAGTTAACCTCCTGTGGGCTGCCGTGGAGGGTTTCCAAGAAACCGAATTAACGGTACGGTAAATTCCATTTTTTGCGCGGCTACCCACAAATTGAGATGAGCATACCCACTGGAGTTCGGGTTCAGCTTTTTCAGACTGACTTTAGATAAAGTTCAGTTAGGAACCGGATTTGACCAGAACCCCAATGAAAGTCACTGATTGGGTATTTCGGTCTTTGCCGACATGTAGCCATAAACAGAGCATTTCCGGGGGAGTGAAGTCGGGGATTACACACTACATCCTATACCAATGTGTTTACCCCCTCGTGAAAGCAAGGGGCTCGCACTGTGCTGAGCACCGAGCATACCTAAACACACTGATGCTAGATCGAGTGGTTAGGATACATAAAGCACCCAAACTCTGAACTCGAACACTGATTTTTTTTTTTAAAAAAAAAGTCTGTGTTCGGTACAGATTTTATTGTTCTGGTTCACTCATCTCTGCCCATAAACCTTTATTACAGTTTAGACTATGGGTGTAGAAGAGACCAGAACTAAAAGGGGTCTATCTCTTGGTGAAGAGTAAGTAACAGTTATGATACTTATGATGAAGTTTTGTGAAGGGAATCTGTCATCAAGTGTTTACCCCTTAATTAAAAATCTGAATATAAAGACAGTATCACGCTAGCTACGAGAAAGTACCAAGCAAATGGCGAAAGGGAAGGGAAACTCAGTGTCTAGGGAAGGGGGAGATAGTGGCCCCTGAAAAAGCCTATCACTAGGTCCTGGGTTCCTTCACTACCCTTGATAGGTACCACACCTATGCACAGAGCCAGATACCTGACTCTAGGCTGACCCTGATCTCAGCCCTTAGTAGGGAGCGGATGGGATGAGCTCTTTGTCAACCCCACTAGGCACTAAAGGACACTCAGGGATACCAAACAAGGGAAAACAATATCTTATCTCTAGACGACTCAGTAAGTTCAGTAAACCGAGCAGCAACGATCCTACTGATGCGTGCAAGCCGCCTGTTTGCATCCAGGGCTTGTGAACCACCTCTTCCGACAAGCCTACAACCTGAAGTAACCATCAGTCCATTACACCACTGCGCAACCAGCTCTGTCCTCACCTATTGTATCCTCACCCATTCCCTGTAGACTGTGAGCCCTCGCGGGCAGGGTCCTCTCTCCTCCTGTACCTGTCTGTTTATGTAATGTTCCTGATTGTTGAACTTGTGTTTTATGTATACCCTTTTCACTTGTAAAGAGAAATGGAATATATGGTGCTATAATAAGAAATAATAATAATAATAATAATAATAATAATAACAACTGAATATCACCAGCACAAGTCCAGGGAAAATTAAAGTATTTAAGCCCAAGGAGAAATACAGATAATTAGCAGCTGAAGGGAAGAGGAGCTCCCCTGGGTCCTAAAGGGAAAAGCATGAAAACCCAGCAGAGGATATTCTTAGTACCAGTATACTGACAGAAGGAACAATAGAAAGTCAGGGACCATTTTGCACAGCCAAACGCTATGACCTTCTATTGCCGGACACCACAGGACAGACAGGGACTCTGATTCCAATGATGTGTCATTTTCTGAGCTTCTTGCTGTAGTTTTGATAAAATCACGCTATTTTTGCTAGGGAATTATCATTAGAGAACTAGTAAACCTGCTGCCATGTATCCTCCATCCCATCTCCATCTGCCCTGATTGGCAGCTTTATGTCTATGCTCATTATCCACAGCTGCCAATCAGTGGTGCAGGTGAGGCTATACACAGAGCAGCATTTTGAGAACTGGTAAATCTTAAGCAGATAAAACGGAAAGGAGCCAAGTAAGTGACACATCGCTGGCATCAGAGTCTCTGCTTATACAGGCCGATTGGACACACGTTACAGATATCTTTGTTCTTCCTAATCTATCAAACACATCCTGAAGCCATACGTTATTAAATGTTATATACACTACAGTTCAAAAGTTTGGGGGTCACCCAGACAATTTTGTGTTTTCTATGAAAAATCCTACTTTTATTTATCAGATGAGTTGCATAATGAATAGAAAATATCGTCCAGACATTGACGAGGTTAGAAATAATGATTTTTACTTGAAATAATAATTGTCTCCTTCACACTTTGCTTTCGGCACAGAATGCTCCTTTGCAGCAATTCCAGCTTTGCTGACCTTTGGCATTCTGTTAATTTGCGGAGGTAATCTGGAGATATTTCACCCCATGCTTCCCCTCACACAAGTTGGATTGGCTTGGTGGACACTTTTTGGTACCATACGGTCAAGCAGCTCCCACAACAGCTCTATAGGGTTGAGATCTGGTGACTGGGCAGCTCTATTACAGATAGATACCAGCTGCCGGATTCTTCCCTAAATAGCTCATGCATAATTTGGAGGTGTGCAAATCATGCACAATGGGTCATTGCCCTGTTGTAGGATGAAATTGGCTCCAATCAAGCGCTGTCCACAGGGTATGGCATGGCGTTGCAAAATGGAATGATAGCCTTCCTTATTCAAAATCCCTTTTACATTGTACAAATCTCCCACTTTACCAGCACCAAAGCAACTCCAGATAATCACATACCTCCACCATGCTTGACAGATGGCGTCAGGCACTCTTCCAGCATCTTTTCAGTAGTTATGCGTCTCACAAATGTTCTTCTGTGTGATCCAAACACCTCAAACTTTGATGTGTCTGTCCATAACACTCTTTTCCAATCTTCCTCTGTTCCTCTGCCCAATGTCTGTGTTTTTTTGCCCATATTAATCTTTTCCTTTTATTAGCCATTCTCAGATAAGGCCTTTTCTTTGCCACTCTGCCCTGAAGGCCGGCATCCCGGAGTCGCCTTTTCACTGTAGACGATGACATTGGCGTTTTGCGGGTACTATTTAATGAAGCTGCCAGTTGAGGACCTGTGACCTGTCGATTTCTCACACTAGAGACTCTAATGTACTTGTCTTGTTGCTCAGTTGTGCAGCGCGGCCTCCCACTTCTCTTTCTACTCTGGTTAGAGCCTTTTTGTGCTCTCCTCTGAAGGGAGTAGTACACACCATTGTAGGAAATCTTCAGTTTCTTGGCAATTTCTCGCATGGAATAGCCTTCATTTCTAAGAACTAGAAAAGACTGTCGAGTTTCACAAGAAAGTTCTCTTTTTATGGCCATTTTGAGAGTTTAATGGAACCAACAAATGTAATGCTCCAGATTTTCACTTACCTTAAAGAAAGGTCAGTTTTATAGCTTCTCTAATCAGGCAAACGGTTTTCAGCTGTGCTAACATACTTGCACAAGGGTTTTCAAAGGATTTCTAAACATCCATTAGCCTTCTAACACAGTTAGCAAACACAATGTACCATTAGAACACTGGAGTGGTGGTTGTTGGAAATGGGCCTCTATACACCTATGTAGATATTGCATTCAAAACAGACGTTTGCAGCTAGAATAGTCATTTACCACATTGACGATGTATAGAGGGGATTTCTGTTAATTTAATGTTAGCTTCATTGAAAAAAAAATGTGCTTTTCTTTCAAAAATAAGGGAATATCTAAGTGACCCTAAACCTTTGAACTCTAGTGTATTTAATTTGAAAAGTAGGCAGGAAATTAACTCCTGCTAGTCCGATCACTAATGAGCACACAGTGTTTCGCTGAAGCACAAGAGAAAGTACATAACGGTGCAGAGACAACTGGTCCTTTTCTATCATATTATGGAACATGTGTAATGATGGTACTCGAGATGTTACTGGATAATAATGAGGGTTTGAGACCTTTTGATTTTACATCATTATCCCCCACCAATTCTTCCAAATTACGATCCTCATCCATTTAGTTTAGCATTACAATGGCCTTCTGTTCAGAGAAGGAGAATCCTTCAAATTCATAAAAACATTGTAAATATATTACTAGAGTAATTCTGACCTGAAACATTTCTATCAGCAAAAAAATGTCACTGACAAAATTTAAGCCCCTGTCCAGGACTTCATTCTGCTTAACCGATAAAACTGTGGGTGTCAAAACCAAAACATTATGTCACGCCAGAGCGTATAGACACTCAGCGTGCAGCGTAACACAAGGGTAACAACGAAAATGGTAAAAAAGGAAGGCCCTGACGATAGGGAGAGGAGACATCTCCTGCAACTCACCTGAGTTTGTACCCTACATTCCCTAATGTCACTATACGGGGCCTTCCCCCCCGTCGTCATGATGTGCCTAGGCATTAATTCGCTCTGGCTAGTGAGAAGACAGGAAAGAGCAGTAGTCTCACCACTGCATTAACTCAATAGGTAAAGGAGATAAAGGGAAAATAGACACAAAAGGGAAAAACACTTCAAGCTCTTCCAATGCAGCTAAACACAGCAGCAATAATCGCAACTCCTCAGCTTCTTCCAGAAACAGGCTCTTTCCAAAGAGGTCAGCATAGAATGAGAATCTATAACTGTCAGATGGTACGATACATGACTTTTTATAACAAATGGGAGTGGCCAGAAAAGAGCTGCACCTGAGATTAAGGCTACAAAGGATAGCCAAATTGGAATGAGTCCTTAACCCCTACAGCACTAAAAGAAAGTAGATTCACTCAAATCAAGTTGTAGAGCTGTGAGCAATAAGGCACTGTGACCTTCTCATCCCAGACTCACCAGAGGTCTCCCCAGAGAGGGGCACACTCATAACACATTATCCATAAATTCATTCATATTCAAGTTCATTCTTTCTTCTTCCGTATTGGAGATCTTTTCATATCCTTCTTATTGGTTCTCCTTCCTCCACTTCATTTTCTGAATTCCGGAATCCTCTGAATGATGTATTAGAGTGAACATTTTCTCTTTGTAATCACTTAAATTAGAGGTCTCAAACACGTGGCCCGCGGGCCGCCTGCGACCCCTGAGGCTGTTTGTTGCGGACCGCAGACCCCGTGATGATCGCAGCGCTATGCCGGTTTGGCGCCAGCAGGACTTTACTAGAATTGTATAATTTGCGGTGCAGAGAAGCTGTCTGCATTATACCAATGGCTGCTGCCTGCCAATCAGATGCAAGGAAGTGACATCGCTGTATGACGTCACCTCCTTGCATGTGATTGGCGGGCAGCAGCCATCTCCTCTGCGTGGTACTGCGAATTATTCAATTTTACTAAAGTCCTGCTGGCGCCGACCCCCAGGCATAAAGCTGCGATCGTGACGGGCCGCAACAAGCAGGTAAGTGCTCACGATAAGGACCCGCTGCATCCTGGACACAGCGGGCCCTACCTTCGGGGCCGCATGTCTCCTCCGCAGGAGATCACAGCTGCCCGTGCCTGCGATCATGGTTCGGAGCGCTGTGGTCTCCTCGTTGTGTGTGTGTGTGGATGTCCACAATACTACTGGGCACACTACTACAAGGATGGGCACAAAGGTACTGTGCACAATACTACAAGGATGGGCACAAAGGTACTGGGCACAATACTACAAGGATGGTCACAAAGGTACTGTCCACAATACTACAAGGATGGGCAGAAAGGTATTGGGCACAATATTGCAAGGATGGGCACAAAGGTACTGGGCAAAATACTACAAGGATGGGCACAATACTACAAGGATGGGCACAAAGGTTCAGGGAGAGCCGCCAATAGCTTTGTTATGTAACGTCTAGTCTGTAGGTAGTGAAACATGGGAATGTGACCGTATGGTATTTAGACTGCAGCTCCTCTATAGAAAAGCCCGGACGCCTGCCCTGAAGGGGCTCAAGGGAGGGCAACATGACTGAGGAGGGATGCTAGGCCTGAGGGTTAGCAAGGGGTTAAGGTGTAGGGCATTTTGTGCGGGAAAAGTGGGAGGTTGAGTTATAAGGGCTGTAGGGCCATGTAATTGGTCAAGGGGTTGTCAGAGGTAGGGGAGTCTTTATAGGGTCGAATTATTAGGTGGGAGGCTCATTAATTACCTGGAAGACATCTGGAATTGTCGAGCTGTCCAGGACGGTCCGAAGAGGAGGTCCCTGTCCCAAAGGATGTCGTTTATGGCGGAGCAGCATGGGAGCGCTGGCTCCAGGTGCTGCAGCAGTGGTGGACAGTGGCCGATCTGATGGTGGAGGTGGCCGAGCTCCCGGTGCCTCCGGGTGGGGGAGGAGGACAAGGCCCTCGCAGGAGCTGGATCCGGATGGGCCCCAGGACCCCTCCGGCGATGGCAGCAGCATCCTAGGACGTCGGGGGAAGACAAGAGGATTGCAGTGGCGGTGAGTGACGTCACCGGCCTCCTATCCTGTGGTGTTGCAGCGCGGGGTCAGCGTTGTGAAGGGGCGGCGCGACCGCGTGACCCGGAGTGCGGTCACGTGGTCCGGCGTCGCGGTCACATGGCCCCGGCGTCCTGACGTCACGGTCACATGGCCCTACGGTGCGGTCATGTGACCGGGCGCCGAAACCGGAAGTGCGGCCTGCGCGGCAGTGCAGGGCCTGAACGGGATCCCAGGTAGCGGCGGACAGTATCGATAGGGGTGAGGGCGGCGCAGCCATGTGACCCGGGGCGCGGTCGCATGGTCCGGCGTCGCGGGCACGTGACCTTCATGCAGCAACCAGGAGGAGCGGCCTGCATATCCATGCAGGGCCTGGGCAACAGATGGCATCGCAGCAGTCGACCAGCAGTACGGTGGGGGGTGAGTGACATCTCTGCCCCTTCTCCCTTCATCCAGTGCGGCGCGGGGGTTAGCATCACAATGTGGGCGGTGCGGCCCTGTGGCCTGAGGCGCGGCTATGGGGTCCGGCATCGCAATTACGCGCCCCCGGCATCAAGGCTACATGACCCGCTGGAGCGGTCAGGTGAATGGCTACAAATGGCGGAACGTGCGGCCTGCGCGGCCGCAGGGCCTGGGCAGCATCATGGGGATCCTCGGTAGTAGACAACGTGAATCATCCCTGCCTCGGTTGGATAGCGGCGCGTGGGGTTTGGCGTGACGACATAGGTGGTGCGGCCGCGTGACCCGCGGCGCGGTCACGTGGTCCGGCGCTGCGTTCACATACCCTCGGCGCTAGGTGCGGATTCTTGGCGGCTGTGCGACCGGAGCGCTTCCCCTTCTCGCCCAGTGGTGGCTCCGGGTCGGTGATCATCGCGGGACCCGTCACAGGCTGATCAGGGGATCTGGTGTGACTACTCTATGATCCAGGAGGACTGCAGCCTGGGTCGTTCCACGAAGAAGATGGCAGTGCTCGTCGCGGAGGACACGTGGCGGCTGTTCCGGGGGACACCTCGGAGTCAGCCTAGTAAGTATAAAGGTTCTCTTACGCCTAATGTAATGCTTTGGTTATAGGGGTTGGGAGGGATGTTCTTATGTATGGCTTTCGGGTGTGCTACGGTAGGGGTGTGTTTTATCAGTGGGTTTGGGACCAGCGTCTGGCTGGTCAGGAGAGTGGTGGCCCTGTGGCGGGCATTAGAATTTAGCGGCAATTTGGGCAGCTGGCATGGTGTCCAGACAGGATTGCAGGTAGTATTGTTTTGTGTGATATGTGTTTCATGGGTGTTTTGTTTTCATGCTTGTCTGTTTATAAGGGGATCGAGTCGTTTTGGTCCGCATAATGTTGCTCAGGCTTTTTCGGGGATTATGCATGCCTGGTGGTAGTGTTAACGGCGCTTTGCGAGTCGATCAGGTGGACGTTGGCGGTGGTAGCCTGAGGCAGGGGGAGGGACATTTGCTAAGTGGTGGAGGATAGCTGTGAACATGGAGTTTTGTAGTTTGTTTCGGTGGCCCTGGGGGCTGTGGGTGGGGGCTTCCACTGCCCCCCGGTGGGATAAGGATTTCGATGGTAGTTTAGTGAAATTAAGATCTGTTCTGGGGGGCAGTTGGTCAGCGTAAGCGTGATTGTTGCCGTTGTTTTATGAGGGTGTGAATCATGGGCTTATGTCCATGACAGGAGCTCTCATGAAGGGGCTGCAGGGGTAAGGGGTGTTTCCTGGGGTGTTTTACGTCCGCTTGGCAGGTACGGCGGGGTTTGTTGAGGTTAGTCGAGGTAGAGCCGCTTTGGACAGCGGGTTGTGGGATCCTTCCTTCATTGCAGTGGGAGGATACCTCCCTCTGGGCCTTGGTTTAGGCCATTTACCTGGATTCGGGGTCCAGGTCGCTTTTATTAAGAGGGATGTTGTGGGTGGTTTTCAAGGTTTCACGGTAGTTCCTTTGTTGGAGATTGAGGACTATTCTTTCCGTAGCTGGTGTTTGCAGTTTTAATTATAAGTTGTTGGGTGTGCAGCCTGTGGGGCTGGGCACTTTGTAGTAGCCACATTGCCGGGGCGGTTCTGGTTGGCTGTTTGTGGCGGTTTGGGGTGACCATTTGTAGTGCTATTAGAAAGCGATCGGTAGTCTGTATCGGGAGCGATCTTGTGCTTGGTTTTCAGTACAGGGGCCAGCGAAGGGTTAAGAAGTTTTCTTACTGGCCAGGGTGTTTTGGTGGCCCCTGTGTATCTGACAGTCCGACGGCCCTGATTCATCTGGAGTGCCCGATGTCTGGGTATGGTCACAGGTACAAATTAGATTTCAGCCTTATATCAGACGGCGGTTTTAGTGGTCCAGTTGGTTGATCGGTCGGGGGTCATATATTGCTTGGGGCGTTTGCTACATCAAGCTGTTGGATGCACAGTTATTTTGGGGGTTACTAGAGTCTGCGGGGAGTACCTACACAAGGGTATTTTCAATCGTTTGCACGCGGGGAAGGGTATGCTCCCTTCACGGCATTTCGTATGGTTGCAGGCAGTGCAATCAGGGGACTGTTTGGGTGGTAGTCGTTCCTGGCAGTTGGTCATAGGCCCTGCAGGAGGTTATTAAAAATAGAGGTGTTTCTGCGGCCACAATGGACAGGGGGGTTTTAGGGGGCAGCTTGTCCTGCTCCCCAGGAGGTTATCTTGGCCTTGGTTATACCGGCAGGTTTGGTCAGATGGCTTTCCTTTTGGCATCCGAGATGGCTGGGGCCCGAGGTATGTGTTGGTTGAGGAACGGGGAATCAGTTTGGGGTGGGCAGCCTTTTGTGTTGACATTTGGGAGCGGGTGGCCGCTACTGTTGGTGTATGGTTATTACCTGACTGAACAATGCGGATTTAAAGGTTGGTTCCATTTGTTGGGACTGTTAGTTAGAGTGTGCGGAGTGTCATTTGTCTAGTTGTACGTGTGTTTGGTCTTAGATGGTTGGATCCCCTGTGGCACCCTATAGCCTTTAGGGCCAACTGTTCCCACAGATGGGTGAGTCCTGCCCGGATTTGCGAGAACATAACTGTTCACGGTGCAGCCTGGGAGAGGAACAGTTGGCAGTTACGTGTGAGCAGCCGGCGGCGGCTGGTTGTAGGCCATGGAATTGGACTTTAGGCATTGTGCGCGCAGGCATCCGGTAATTGACGGGGGGTTGTCACCCGTTTTGGGGCGTCGGAGAGTTATTCTGTCGCGGGGTGCTGCTTGATATTGGTGTATGGTCAAGGTAGCGTTGGTGGTGTCCCCTCCTCCATACAGGAGTTGTCCTCTACAATTGGGGAAGAGGCTTCGGACAGGCCTTGGGGCATAACAGGGCAGGCAATATTTCGGTCAATGTTGCTGGTGGCGTCTTCAGGCTGTGGACGTGCAGTCGGCACTGGGTACCTGCTTGGTGTGCAGTTTTGACGGTAGGCTGGGGTCATGGCGCCAGCATTGTTGTGTCTGAGTTCTTTCAAGACTTCGGGACGTGTGGCGTTGCCTCTATTTCGGTCTGGTTGTTTGGTGGACCCAATTCAACGGATTGCGTTGGGAATGCATTTTGTTAAATGCGTCACACAAGCAGTGGTGGCTGATTCTGCGTGGGTGCGCGGGAGAGGGGCACCATTACTGGTGTACGTCTGGCCACTTACTAGGGCGAGTTCAATCCTCGTATGGGTCACTGAATAGGATGCGGTTGTTCGAGGGGTCTACTCCTACCTGGATGGTTGGGACTGCCTTGGGCAGAGTAGGCTGGAGTACAGGAATTCATTGGGAATGGTGCGGTTTTGGTCTGCAGGTCAGTGGTCAGCTTAATGTATCCTAGTTTGGTGTCGTTTGGAGGTTGTAAAATCTTAGTTTGGTTTTGATGGCCCTGGGGGAGTTTTTGACGATTGGTGTTCTTGTGCAGCGGGCAGGACCACCGGAGTTTTGGTACTGCACACGGGTGGAGAGGACATGGTCGCTGGGGTGTCCAGAGGCTTGATCCGTGACATTTGGCCCGAATGCTTTGGGCCCTGGTCTTCTTGCCCAGATATTGTGCCCCAGTGGTGCCCTGATGTGTGCTAGTGCAGTCGGTTATAGGGGCTCCTGTGTTTGGAGGCGTACCCAGATTGATTGTCAGGATACGTTTGCAGGGAACTGTCCTGGGTTAGGGGAACCGGTGTAAGTCTTTGCTTACAATTAGATTGGTTGACTTTGTTGACTTAACCGTTGGTATAAATTTTCGGAGGCGCCTGCAGTGTTGCGGTCCTAACGAGTCGCACGCTCGTTGGGGCCTAGTCGCGCAGGCGGTGCATTCAATCGGACGGTGGAGTCGGCTAGGTACAGCTCTTATGTGTGGCTGGCCATGTGGTGAAGGTGGTTTTTGGTGCAGGTGATTTGCGAGGTTAATTGGGGTTTGTTTTCTCCTGTTTGGTATTGAGGCCAGAGCATTGGTTACTAGAGCCTTTGAGGTGGCTCTGGTTGGTTTTGGTGGTGGGGCTCGCACGTACAAGGTGTCATACGTGCTTGCTGTGGCGGAAAGGAGGGGGGTATTTGAAGTCGGTGGATTGCACAAAGAAGAGCGGGGGAGAACCCAGTGCAGGAACGGGTTACCCCTGGTAGTGCAATGGTATGGTTGGTGGGTCCCTGCTGTGCTCGGTCACAGTGGGACATGTTAACGTGGGACCCTGCTGTGCTGGGTCACAGCAGGGCATGTTAATGTGCTGGGTGTCCTCGAGCCGGTGTGGTGCGGCTGAGGGCACATGGTGGAGCAACACTTGGCTGGGTGTCCTCGAGCCAGTGTGGTGCGGCTGAGGGCACATGGTGGAGCTGGTGTTGCAATCGTGTACAACGGGACTCTTCATTTACCCCCCCTCCTTTGCTGGTGGTTATGTTTTATGGAGTTATTAATATATTTATGAATAAATGTTATTGATTATTTGGTGATAATAAACTAGGCTGCTGTGGCCTTTCACATCCAATGTCACGCAGTCTGTGTCTTATTTTGGGTTGACAAGGGGTAAAGGTGGATAACTGGTTTGGGTCAGTACGGCAAGATAGTGCCGTCAGTCAGACTTTCCTAAGTCATGAGTACATGCGATGTTCCTCTAGATGGATCAAGTGTCTATCAGAAGTTATACCCTGAGAATACCAACGAAAGAAGACAGGGTGAGAGTGACCATGTTGGAAATGTGGATTACCAGTGAGTGGGATAAAGAGCGACATCTGAGGAGAGAGCTGAAAATGCCAGCGTAGTTTCTGCCATGCCCTCCATGTAGAAATCAGAAGAGGGTTTGCTCTCACTTCACTGACAGTTCGGTGTATGGGAGGTGTAAGAGAGCGGGGAAAGCCAGCCCTGGTGTAAGGCAGCACTCCAAGCCATGCTGGGTGTAGCAAGAAACCCCCCCAACCAATCCATCACCTCCCGGATTAGAAATGCTAGATTATAGTGTTTAATATCAGGGAAATGTATCCCTCCCTTTCCCTTCAACTGCTGGAGTCATTTATAACCTATACGAGGTTTTTCCCCTCCCAAATAAGTGAGCGATATAGGTAGCGGATTCGCTTCACCTCCTTAGGAGCCAAATAGATTGGGAGAGTGTGAAAAAGATAGAGAAGATGTGGAAATTCTGTCGTGTTAATTAGGTTATCACTACCCAGATGTGAGAAACTGAAGTTTCTCCATTTAACCAGAGTGGATTCTAAATTGTTGATGTACAGTTTGATATTAGTATTATATAAGCTGGCCGGGAGCCTCGTCACTTTCACTGCCAGATATTGTAAAGAGCAGGTAGTCCACTGGCAGGGAGATCTCGATGCCCACAACGGCCTGGGGGACCTCGTCGCATCATTACCTCTGTTTTATCCCAGTTAATAGTATAATCCGATAAGCCACCCATTGCTTCTACGTCTTGTATAAAGTGAACCTAGGACTTGTTTAGGGTTGGTCACGATCAGTAAGAGGTCATCTGCGAACGCAGCAATTTTTGTGTCCCCTAAAGGTAGGGGTCTGCAACAGATAACGTAGTAAAGGGTCAATAGAGAGGTTAAATAAAAGAGGTGACAAGGTCCATCCCTGATTGACTCCTCGGAAGAGGTCTATTGGTGGTGTGGTATAACTATGTACTGTCACGCAGGTTGTTGCATTTGTGTGTAGGTATTGCATATATTGGAATTTTGAGCCAAATCCTCCCCTACCTACTAAAACCTCATATAAGAAGGGCCATGCTACTTTATCAAAGGCCTTTTCGTCATCCAGACTCCTCAGCATTGCAGCCGGTTGCGATGGATCTTGGGCAAGGACAGTAGCCGTGACCGCCAATCGTATGTTTGTCACACTGCTTCGCCCTTGGGTAAAACCCATCTGGGCCTCGCAGAGAAGACCCGGCAGTAGGACCTGTAAGCGGTTTGCCAGAATTTACGCTAAAAGTTTATAATCGTGGTTGAGAAGTGAGATAGGGTGGTAAGACTGTGGCAGTTGTGGGTCTTTATTTGGTTTAGGGATAACTATGGTGCGTGAATCCGTATACCGGTCTATGGGGATCCCTAGGAGGAAAATTACATTGAAAAAGATTAGTAAGGATGGATATCAGGTCAGGGGATAAAATCTTATAATATTAAGCAGTATAACCATCAGGGCCCAGAGATTTACCATTAGACGCGCCTGCTATGGCTTGTCTTACGTCATCCTCTGTTATCCTTGAGTCTAGCAACTCCTGTTGCTCACTAGTCAGGGATACATCTTCTTCAACATCTTTTTATAGTAATGTTTCAAAGACACAGCTGGAAACAATGACATATCACCCTGGCTTTAACATATAAATCCCTTAATTCCCAGATCACCAGATAAGGAACTTGTAACCATTATTTCAGTAAATCTTTATCTTCTGCCCTATTGCCCAGACAGGAGAAGCCTAGATAAATAAAGTCTGGACAATAGCTAACGCTCCCCCTCTTCATACATCAGCAGATATAGAATCATGAGTACAGAGAACTACAATTACTTATAATATCCAGCTATTAATATGAGATTATATACCTATAACACGACTTATAATGAATACAGAATATTGAATATTAATATGAGATTAATATATACATAAGAATCTCATGTTTGTGAGCCTTTGACAGAATCCAAGACCATGGCTCCCAATGGTGCAGTTATGAACTCTTTTGGGGGAGTCCCTTTGAGGAGGTCCTGTCACACCCCTGTCCTTGGTCTGGGCTCTTCTCCCTTCCCCCGGTCTGCTAAACTTTCTTGTGCTCCACATTTGTAAGTATCCAGCGTGCTCCATGTGTTGGGCTTCCGAGGCCTATATAAAGCCTATTAAGACATAAACCTGTGCCTGGTAGTAAGACTGTTAGTTTTCTTTATGTGCACAGCGACCGGTCTGTTGTCTCCAGGACGTCTCCTCTCTGCAGTTTCCGGTGCCTCAGTTACCTGTCTGCATGCGGCTTTATATCCCTCTGACCCTATCTGCAGTCTCCTGGACGTCTCCTGCCTGCGGCTTCTGTACTTCTGCTACTCGCCCCCGATCTTCCATGACCTCTGCTAATGTCTGTTTGCAGCTTCCAGGGCCGCACTTTATGAGCCTCTGACAACACTTATATATACAATTAGAAATGGGAACACATCGTACACACACAGCTCTGCTCCGTACATGTCGTACACACACAGCTCTGCTCTGTACACAGCCCCACTCCATAGACGTCATATACAAACGGCTCTGCTACACACACGTCATACACACGGCTCCGCTCCGTACACATCATATACACACACAGCCCCACTCCATACGTCATATACACATGGCTCAATGCCCTACACCTCGTACACACACGGCTCCGCTCGATACACGTCATATACACATGGCTCCGCTCCGTACACACATGGCTTCACTCCGTACACACATGGCTCCGCTCTATACACATTGTACACACACGGCTCCGCTCCGTACACCTCGTACACACACGGCTCCGCTCCATACACGTCATATACACATGGCTCCGCTCCGTACACACATGGCTTCACTCCGTACACACATGGCTCCGCTCTATACACATTGTACACACACGGCTCCGCTCCGTACACATTGTACACACACAGCTCCACTCCGTACACACACGGCTCCGCTCCATACACGTCGTACACACACGGATCCACTCCATACATCTTGTACAAACACGGCTCCGCTCCATACACCTCGTACACACACACGGCTCCGCTCCGTACACCTAGTACACACACAGCTCTGCTCCGTACACACACGGCTCCGCTCCATACCCCTAGTACACACAGTTCTGCTTCATACACATACGGCTCCGCTCCGTACACATCATAAACACGTGGTCTGCTCCGTACACCTCGTACATAGACGGCTCCGCTCGTCCACACATGGCTCTGCTCTGTACACGTCATATATACACGGCTCTTCTCCGTACAACTCGTACACATGACTCCACTTTGTACACCTCGTATACACACGGCTCCGCTTTGTACATCTCGTACACACACGGCTCTGCTTTGTACACCTCGTACACACACAGCTCTGCTCCGTACACCTCGTACACACACGGCTCCGCTCCGTACACCTCATATACACACGGCCCTGCTCCGTACACCTCGTCCACATGCGGTTCTGCTCCGTACACCTCGTACACTCACGGCTATGCTTCGTACACCTCGTACATGTGGCGCCCCTGACCCGGTCAGGCGCCACAGAGTACTGCACCCATGCTGGGACAGTACTTCCAGGTAATCCTAAAGGCCAGAACAAGGTGTGTACGCACAGACACATAGCAACCAGTTCTCCCACACCAGTAGATGGGACCCTTGGGCAGTCTCTGGAGGGGTCTGGCCTTCAGATCTTGTCAAGGGGTGGAGCGGAGGAGCTGGGAGCTAGAATGCAGAGGTTGTCAGGAAAGGAGAAGAGCTAGTCTGGTAGTGGTGAGCGGCAGTCTAGAGGCGGATATGCGCGCGGCCACTAGTCAGACCCTGCACGCGGTAGTAACCGTTAGCGGGGGAGAACGGTCACATGGTAGAAAGAGTAGGATGTACCTGGTGACTAGGCACGTACGGGGTACAGGTCCCTAGAGCAGAGTCCAGTTTAACTACCTGCTAAACCTGCCAGTAAGGGGAACTACAAGTACCTTACCAACCTCACAGAGTCCAAGCTTCAGCAGCAACGCAGGGACCCATAAGGGGACAGAGCCTGGAGCCATCTCACTTGGTCCACGCTGCTGGCAAACGGGCCAAACACAGGGGAGAAAAGGCAGAAGCGATTCCCTGGATAGACTCCCATGGTACTCCACGTCAGGGGTTTATCCGAACACAGAGTGCTAGGAAGGCGAGCTAACAGGTTACCCTCAGACTGTCCCAAAGGAGACCTGGTCCTACCTGGTTCATCACAGCAACGCCCGGGTCAGCTCACAGCAACATCCTAAGTGAGTAAAAACCAGTTAAAAGACTTTTGGACTCAGCCTGTGTTATTCCGGGACCCGCTACCCTGCTCACCCGAGTCCCTGGGGTCTGCCTCACTCACAGGAGGCTACATCATCTGGCTGTAGACCCCATCAGCCCCAGACGCTCGTAAAACCTGCAGCGGCGGTCATTCACATTTCTAACCGCAAGCCGTGAGTGGCGTCACGACATATAAAAACTGACATTACCTGTTTGCCATATTGAACACGCCCTGTGGCGTCCCTAAACAGGATTGGCATGCCTGGGGCGTCACATCTTTTTGGCGTCACGAACAGGATCCTGCTAGCTGACAGCCCAGAAGATGTCCCTTGGATGCGAGGGAGAAAAGGTCCCTCATCCCGAGGGAGGAGCAGCGATCGCTGACTCGTCCGGACAACCCATCTGCCGCCGTTACAAAGAAGCAGGCCACTATGCGAGAGTCTGTCCTTTAAACGGGCTAAACCTGGGGCCAAGGGACAGTCCTCAGGATTAAGAAAACCTGGCCCAGCTGACTGCTGGGCCAGTACGTGGGTGGACGACCGGTCCTGTCCATCACCATGGACGGGATCCCAACCCCAGCATTATTGGATACCGTGTTGTGAATGTCAGTTATGCTTTTGCTGCTGTGAGGCTCCTCTTGTGGCCAGGAATGGTTTGGACAGAGACCAAGTGTGTTAGAGCAATGGGCGTTTCCATTGCTAACTCTCTGCCTATTTAAACCTTGGTCTGCTAGCAGTCTGAGCCGGATGTCATTCATTCTTTAGTTTTCCAGCCTTCTCATCCTGCTCCAGACCACATCTACCCCAGATAAGTGCTTGGTTCTTTCTTATGTTGTTTTGTTGTTTTTGCTCTTATCTGAGTTTGTC
Source organism: Anomaloglossus baeobatrachus (assembly GCF_048569485.1). NCBI lineage: Eukaryota > Metazoa > Chordata > Amphibia > Anura > Aromobatidae > Anomaloglossus > Anomaloglossus baeobatrachus. The sequence goes on from NC_134357.1 coordinate 586,017,724, forward strand.
ATTTACTGTGGTTGTTTTCAGTTTATTTGCAGGCAGGAATCCTCCCTCTCAGTTGCTTAGCTGGGAAGCTCCCTGCAGCTATGTTTGGAGAATTGCTCCTATAAGTCCATGTGTTTGTTGCTTCTTGAATGTGTAATGGTTCCTGCTTTCTGTTGATTGGTATGACAAGAGCGCCTGGTATAGGACGGAGTTCAGATCCAGCGATCTAAGGCCATTTTGTACTATCAGGAATTTGGATTTTTGTAGGGTTTTTCTCTGGCCACCATCAGCCCCTTTCCTATCCTGTCCTATTTAGTCAGTGGGACCTCACCTTTGCTAATCCTATCATCTATCTGTGAATTATGTTTTCCTATATCACCGCAGTCTTTGAATGTGGGGAGCTTGCTATACCTTTATGGTCTATTTTTGAGGCAGATAGTTATTCATCTTTCCTTCCTTTAGGATAGCTAGTTCTCCGGCTGGGTTCACGGTACATAGGATGTTAGTTCACCCCTCAGGTACTAGTGTTGATGGTTAGTAAGGGGATGGCGACCAGATTAGTTGCCAATACTCACGTCACCTTTTTACCAATGATTTATGATGATCTTCCATGGTTCCAGATCATAACAACACCGGTTCTCAGATAACGACAATCCCGTGTCCTTTATCGCAGGTTTTGGTCGGACGACATCTCCGACGACCGGACCCTGACCTTACCATCTATGCAGCTAATGGAAAATCTATAGACCAGATTGGGGTCAAAGAGATGACCATAAACGTGGGGAGGCAGGAATTTAAGGGACAAGGACTAATTGTTGTGGACAATGATGTTAAGGAAAGGAACCCACAAATGATTTAAGGCACTAATGTCATTGAGAATTGCCTAGGAGAAGTGTTGGTGGTGCTTCAACAGATTGTTGAGGGTGTTGAGGGCGGACAACGGAGAGCCCTGCAAAGAGAGATCCGAGTAATCTTGCGGAAGCAACAGGTAAACAAGACTGGTGGTGAAATTGGTAGTGTATGGATGATAGATGCCAACCCCATTGTGATACCCCCACGGAGCAAGATGATGATGTGGTGTAGGGCAGTGGTAGGTCTCAGATGACGGGATTACCAGGCTGTAGTAGAACCTACTCATTCAGAACACTGGCCCACGATCCTGACAGCCAGAAGGGTAGTTGACGTACACAAGGGTAGGGTACCAGTACGAGTGCTGAACTGTGGGGTGGAGAAAGCTAGACTGCCAAGATACGCTACCATTGCCAAACTGTTTACCTGCCCAAACAACGCTATACAGCCCGTGGGCCCCCTGACACAAGCTGACTCAAAAGAGGACGAGGCCTCCCAAGAACAATTAGAGGACTGGTGTCAAAAACTCCATGTAGGGACTGACTACCCCCACCTACCAAAAACAAGGGGTTCTCCGGGTCATACAGGAGTACGAGCAGGTTTTCAGTAAAAAACCACTAGACTTTGGGAGAATCAAGGGGGTGCAACATCACATACCCACAGGCAGTCATCCTCCCATTAAGGAAAGACATAGGCCTATACCACCAGCCCATTACCAGTGCGCCAAAGACATGCTGAAGGACATGAAAGAGGCAGGAGTCATTAGGGACAGTTGCAGTCCTTGGGCAGCTCCCCTAGTCCTGGTAAAAAAGAAGGATGGCACAATGAGGATGTGTGTGGACTATAGACGGATAAATCAGATAACACACAAGGATGCCTACCCCTTGCCATGGATAGAGGAATCCCTCGCTGCCCTAAAGGCCTCTAACTATTTTCTACCCTAGATTTCACTAGTGGCTACTGGCAAGTCTCTGTAGCAGAAGAAGATCGGAAGAAGACGGCCTTCACCACCTCCATTGGCCTCTATGAGTTCAACAGCATGCCATTTGGACTTTGTAACGCTCCCGGGACCTTCAGAGGCTGATGGAGTGCTGCCTGGGACACCTCAACTTTGAGACCGTCCTGCTCTACCTGGATGATGTCATCGTGTACTCCAAGACCTATGAGAACCACGTGAAACACCTGGCTGAAGTATTTGAAGCACTATCCCGATATGGTATGAAGCTGAAGCCATCCAAGTGCCATTTACTAAAGCCGAAGGTCCAATACCTAGGTCATGTGGTCAGTGCGGAAGGAGTAGCACCGGACCCAGAGAAGGTCACAGTCATCCAGAGCTGGCCCAGACCCACCACTGTCTGGGAGGTACGTCAGTTCCTTGGCCTGGTGGGCTACTACAGGAGGTTAATAAAGGGCTATACGAAGATGGTGGCGCCTTTGCAAGAGCTCCTGGTAGGCAAAGCAAAGAAAGGGAAGGCCTCCGGCTCACCGTTCAACTGGGGAGAAGCAGAAGAACACTCCTTCAGACAAATGAAGGGGCCCTGACGGGTGAAGAGATTCTATCCTACCCTGATTACGGTCTACCATTTGTGCTGTACACCGATGCAGTAATGTGGGGCTGGGAGCAGTGCTTTCACAGGTGCAGAAAGGCAAGGAACGTGTGATCGCTTACGCCAGCAGGAAGCTCCAGCCTACTGAAAGAAACCCAGAAAACTATAGCTCATTTAAGTTAGAGTTCCTGGCCATGGTCTGGGCTATCACAGAGCGATTCAAGCACTACCTGACAGCCACCAAATTCACCGTCTTCACAGACAACAACCCCCTAACCCACTTGGACACTGCTAAATTGGGTGCCATGGAGCAACGTTGGCTAGCCCGGCTAGCAAACTATGATTTCACTGTCAAATACTGAGTCGGTCGCAAGAATGGCAATGCAGATGCTCTGTCAAGGATGCCTCACTTAGCAGACGAGGGTGAAGATGTGGATGACTTTGAAGAGATCGAGCTGCCAGCGTTCCATCGCCGTGGAGCCAACCAGTGCCATCAGTCACATACCAACCACCAAGAAGCGATTCTGAATCCGCTACCTCACCACAACTGGAGGGAGACTCAAGAGAATGATCCAGCGGTTGGCTTGGTGAAGAAGCTGATCACTCAACCTGGCGCCAGCCTTGATTTAGAAGCCCCGCCTGAGGCACAGCACCTGTGGAGAGAGAAGGGTCGATTGTTTATCCACCAAGACAAACTCTACAGGAGCATCACAAACCTGAATACGCATGAGAAGGTGTTGCAGGTGATTGTGCCACAGAAGGATGCGCGGATGGTGCTAGAAGCCTATCACAATGGCGCAAGCCACTTTGGTCGGAAGAAGCTGAAGGCAATCCTCAAGGAGAGATTCTACTGGGTGGGCATGAGAGCTGCCCTGGAGAAGTGATGTAGAGATTGCGGCCCCTGCAGACTCAGAAGAAAAGACCATCACAGTCAGAGAGCACCACTCCAGCCGATCCAAACCAAACAACCCCTGGAATTAGTGGCCCTGGACTATGTAAAGTTGGCGCCCAGCAGACAGGGCTACACCTATGCCCTCACCATGGTTGATCATTACTCCAGGTTCCTGGTGGTAGTACCAGTCAACGACTTGACAGGCCAGACTGCAGCCAGAGCTTTCCAAGCCCATTTCTGCAGATCAGATGGCTACCCAGACCAAGTGCTCACTGACCAGGGCTCGGCCTTTGAAGCTCAGGTGTTCCGGGAGTTTTGTAACCTTTATGGCTGCAAGAAGATCCGTACCAAACCCTACCATCCTCAGACAAATGGCATGTGCGAGAAGATGAATCACATTGTTCTCTACCTCCTGAAAACTCTACCACTAGAAGAAAGGTGCCAGTGGCCAGAGAAGCTGCCTGACCAGGTGGACATGTATAACAATATTCCTGTGAGTTCCACGAACTGCACACCGGCATATCTGATGAGGGCCAGACCTGGAAGACTGCCAGTGGATCTAGAAATAGGAATTGAGAACCTCGAAGACCCTCTACGAGGTGCCGACTGGGATTCCACCCGCCAGGCCCAGTACAAGAGAGTACAAGAGTGTGTGGAGCGAAGCTTGACCCAGCAGCGGGAGAGACAAGAAAAAGGCTACAATCAAAATGCACCTGCTGCTTCTTTGATGCCTGGAGAAGTGGTCCTCAAGGGAAAGAGGAGAAATCACAAACTCGACAACCTCTGGGAAGCAGAACCCTACATTGTGTTACCATCAACACTAAGCCATGAGAAGACATGCCTCATCAGCAAAGATGGAGGAAAGACGACAGCTGTGGTTTCCAGAGACCACCTTAAGAGGTGCCCTGAACAGCTAAGAACCCTGAGGAAGTCCCCAACTCTTCGCCAGTCAAAGAACAAAGAGAGAAGATGATCCACACTGTGCTTGGTGATTTCCCTGCAAGTTGGCCTCAATACAATGGAGCCATTGTAATCCCAGTGATCACCTTCCCTCAACCCAGAGAAGAAGTTACAGGGCAAAAAAACCCCCCATGGTACTCCACGTCAGGGGGTTATCTGAACACAGAGTGCTAGGAAGGCGAGCTAACAGGTTACCCTCAGACTGGCCCGAAGGAGACCTGGTCCTACCTGGTTCATCACAGCAATGCCCGGGTCAGCTCACAGCAACATCCTAAGTGAGTAAAAACCAGTTAAAAGACTTTTGGACTCAGCCTGTGTTATTCCAGGACCCGCTACCCTGCTCCTCCGAGCCCCTGGGGTCTGCTTCACTCACGGGAGGCTACATCATCTGGCTGCAGACCCCATCAGCCCCAGACGCTCGTAAAACCTGCAGCGGCAGTCACTCACATCTCTGACCGCAAGCCGTGAGTGGCGTCACGACAAATAAAAACTGACATTACCTGTTCACCATATTGAAGAAGTCCTGTGGCATCCCTGGGGCGTCCCTTCTTTTTGGCGTCACGAACAGGATCCTGCTAGCTGACAGCCCAGAAGATGTCCCTTGGATGCGAGGGAGAAAAGGTCCCTCATCCCGAGGGAGGAGCAGCGATCGCTGACTCGTCCGGACAACCCATCTGCCGCCGTTACAAAGAAGCAGGCCACTATGCGAGAGTCTGTCCTTTAAACGGGCTAAACCTGGGGCCAAGGGACAGTCCTCAGGATTAAGAAAACCTGGCCCAGCTGACTGCTGGGCCAGTACGTGGGTGGACGACCGGTCCTGTCCATCACCATGGACGGGATCCCAACCCCAGCATTATTGGATACCGTGTTGTGAATGTCAGTTATGCTTTTGCTGCTGTGAGGCTCCTCTTGTGGCCAGGAATGGTTTGGACAGAGACCAAGTGTGTTAGAGCAATGGGCGTTTCCATTGCTAACTCTCTGCCTATTTAAACCTTGGTCTGCTAGCAGTCTGAGCCGGATGTCATTCATTCTTTAGTTTTCCAGCCTTCTCATCCTGCTCCAGACCACATCTACCCCAGATAAGTGCTTGGTTCTTTCTTATGTTGTTTTGTTGTTTTTGCTCTTATCTGAGTTTGTCATTTACTGTGGTTGTTTTCAGTTTATTTGCAGGCAGGAATCCTCCCTCTCAGTTGCTTAGCTGGGAAGCTCCCTGCAGCTATGTTTGGAGAATTGCTCCTATAAGTCCATGTGTTTGTTGCTTCTTGAATGTGTAATGGTTCCTGCTTTCTGTTGATTGGTATGACAAGAGCGCCTGGTATAGGACGGAGTTCAGATCCAGCGATCTAAGGCCATTTTGTACTATCAGGAATTTGGATTTTTGTAGGGTTTTTCTCTGGCCACCATCAGCCCCTTTCCTATCCTGTCCTATTTAGTCAGTGGGACCTCACCTTTGCTAATCCTATCATCTATCTGTGAATTATGTTTTCCTATATCACCGCAGTCTTTGAATGTGGGGAGCTTGCTATACCTTTATGGTCTATTTTTGAGGCAGATAGTTATTCATCTTTCCTTCCTTTAGGATAGCTAGTTCTCCGGCTGGGTTCACGGTACATAGGATGTTAGTTCACCCCTCAGGTACTAGTGTTGATGGTTAGTAAGGGGATGGCGACCAGATTAGTTGCCAATACTCACGTCACCTTTTTACCAATGATTTATGATGATCTTCCATGGTTCCAGATCATAACAACACCGGTTCTCAGATAACGACAATCCCGTGTCCTTTATCGCAGGTTTTGGTCGGACGACATCTCCGACGACCGGACCCTGACCTTACCATCTATGCAGCTAATGGAAAATCTATAGACCAGATTGGGGTCAAAGAGATGACCATAAACGTGGGGAGGCAGGAATTTAAGGGACAAGGACTAATTGTTGTGGACAATGATGTTAAGGAAAGGAACCCACAAATGATTTAAGGCACTAATGTCATTGAGAATTGCCTAGGAGAAGTGTTGGTGGTGCTTCAACAGATTGTTGAGGGTGTTGAGGGCGGACAACGGAGAGCCCTGCAAAGAGAGATCCGAGTAATCTTGCGGAAGCAACAGGTAAACAAGACTGGTGGTGAAATTGGTAGTGTATGGATGATAGATGCCAACCCCATTGTGATACCCCCACGGAGCAAGATGATGATGTGGTGTAGGGCAGTGGTAGGTCTCAGATGACGGGATTACCAGGCTGTAGTAGAACCTACTCATTCAGAACACTGGCCCACGATCCTGACAGCCAGAAGGGTAGTTGACGTACACAAGGGTAGGGTACCAGTACGAGTGCTGAACTGTGGGGTGGAGAAAGCTAGACTGCCAAGATACGCTACCATTGCCAAACTGTTTACCTGCCCAAACAACGCTATACAGCCCGTGGGCCCCCTGACACAAGCTGACTCAAAAGAGGACGAGGCCTCCCAAGAACAATTAGAGGACTGGTGTCAAAAACTCCATGTAGGGACTGACTACCCCCACCTACCAAAAACAAGGGGTTCTCCGGGTCATACAGGAGTACGAGCAGGTTTTCAGTAAAAAACCACTAGACTTTGGGAGAATCAAGGGGGTGCAACATCACATACCCACAGGCAGTCATCCTCCCATTAAGGAAAGACATAGGCCTATACCACCAGCCCATTACCAGTGCGCCAAAGACATGCTGAAGGACATGAAAGAGGCAGGAGTCATTAGGGACAGTTGCAGTCCTTGGGCAGCTCCCCTAGTCCTGGTAAAAAAGAAGGATGGCACAATGAGGATGTGTGTGGACTATAGACGGATAAATCAGATAACACACAAGGATGCCTACCCCTTGCCATGGATAGAGGAATCCCTCGCTGCCCTAAAGGCCTCTAACTATTTTCTACCCTAGATTTCACTAGTGGCTACTGGCAAGTCTCTGTAGCAGAAGAAGATCGGAAGAAGACGGCCTTCACCACCTCCATTGGCCTCTATGAGTTCAACAGCATGCCATTTGGACTTTGTAACGCTCCCGGGACCTTCAGAGGCTGATGGAGTGCTGCCTGGGACACCTCAACTTTGAGACCGTCCTGCTCTACCTGGATGATGTCATCGTGTACTCCAAGACCTATGAGAACCACGTGAAACACCTGGCTGAAGTATTTGAAGCACTATCCCGATATGGTATGAAGCTGAAGCCATCCAAGTGCCATTTACTAAAGCCGAAGGTCCAATACCTAGGTCATGTGGTCAGTGCGGAAGGAGTAGCACCGGACCCAGAGAAGGTCACAGTCATCCAGAGCTGGCCCAGACCCACCACTGTCTGGGAGGTACGTCAGTTCCTTGGCCTGGTGGGCTACTACAGGAGGTTAATAAAGGGCTATACGAAGATGGTGGCGCCTTTGCAAGAGCTCCTGGTAGGCAAAGCAAAGAAAGGGAAGGCCTCCGGCTCACCGTTCAACTGGGGAGAAGCAGAAGAACACTCCTTCAGACAAATGAAGGGGCCCTGACGGGTGAAGAGATTCTATCCTACCCTGATTACGGTCTACCATTTGTGCTGTACACCGATGCAGTAATGTGGGGCTGGGAGCAGTGCTTTCACAGGTGCAGAAAGGCAAGGAACGTGTGATCGCTTACGCCAGCAGGAAGCTCCAGCCTACTGAAAGAAACCCAGAAAACTATAGCTCATTTAAGTTAGAGTTCCTGGCCATGGTCTGGGCTATCACAGAGCGATTCAAGCACTACCTGACAGCCACCAAATTCACCGTCTTCACAGACAACAACCCCCTAACCCACTTGGACACTGCTAAATTGGGTGCCATGGAGCAACGTTGGCTAGCCCGGCTAGCAAACTATGATTTCACTGTCAAATACTGAGTCGGTCGCAAGAATGGCAATGCAGATGCTCTGTCAAGGATGCCTCACTTAGCAGACGAGGGTGAAGATGTGGATGACTTTGAAGAGATCGAGCTGCCAGCGTTCCATCGCCGTGGAGCCAACCAGTGCCATCAGTCACATACCAACCACCAAGAAGCGATTCTGAATCCGCTACCTCACCACAACTGGAGGGAGACTCAAGAGAATGATCCAGCGGTTGGCTTGGTGAAGAAGCTGATCACTCAACCTGGCGCCAGCCTTGATTTAGAAGCCCCGCCTGAGGCACAGCACCTGTGGAGAGAGAAGGGTCGATTGTTTATCCACCAAGACAAACTCTACAGGAGCATCACAAACCTGAATACGCATGAGAAGGTGTTGCAGGTGATTGTGCCACAGAAGGATGCGCGGATGGTGCTAGAAGCCTATCACAATGGCGCAAGCCACTTTGGTCGGAAGAAGCTGAAGGCAATCCTCAAGGAGAGATTCTACTGGGTGGGCATGAGAGCTGCCCTGGAGAAGTGATGTAGAGATTGCGGCCCCTGCAGACTCAGAAGAAAAGACCATCACAGTCAGAGAGCACCACTCCAGCCGATCCAAACCAAACAACCCCTGGAATTAGTGGCCCTGGACTATGTAAAGTTGGCGCCCAGCAGACAGGGCTACACCTATGCCCTCACCATGGTTGATCATTACTCCAGGTTCCTGGTGGTAGTACCAGTCAACGACTTGACAGGCCAGACTGCAGCCAGAGCTTTCCAAGCCCATTTCTGCAGATCAGATGGCTACCCAGACCAAGTGCTCACTGACCAGGGCTCGGCCTTTGAAGCTCAGGTGTTCCGGGAGTTTTGTAACCTTTATGGCTGCAAGAAGATCAGTACCAAACCCTACCATCCTCAGACAAATGGCATGTGCGAGAAGATGAATCACATTGTTCTCTACCTCCTGAAAACTCTACCACTAGAAGAAAGGTGCCAGTGGCCAGAGAAGCTGCCTGACCAGGTGGACATGTATAACAATATTCCTGTGAGTTCCACGAACTGCACACCGGCATATCTGATGAGGGCCAGACCTGGAAGACTGCCAGTGGATCTAGAAATAGGAATTGAGAACCTCGAAGACCCTCTACGAGGTGCCGACTGGGATTCCACCCGCCAGGCCCAGTACAAGAGAGTACAAGAGTGTGTGGAGCGAAGCTTGACCCAGCAGCGGGAGAGACAAGAAAAAGGCTACAATCAAAATGCACCTGCTGCTTCTTTGATGCCTGGAGAAGTGGTCCTCAAGGGAAAGAGGAGAAATCACAAACTCGACAACCTCTGGGAAGCAGAACCCTACATTGTGTTACCATCAACACTAAGCCATGAGAAGACATGCCTCATCAGCAAAGATGGAGGAAAGACGACAGCTGTGGTTTCCAGAGACCACCTTAAGAGGTGCCCTGAACAGCTAAGAACCCTGAGGAAGTCCCCAACTCTTCGCCAGTCAAAGAACAAAGAGAGAAGATGATCCACACTGTGCTTGGTGATTTCCCTGCAAGTTGGCCTCAATACAATGGAGCCATTGTAATCCCAGTGATCACCTTCCCTCAACCCAGAGAAGAAGTTACAGGGCAAAAAAACCCCCCATGGTACTCCACGTCAGGGGGTTATCTGAACACAGAGTGCTAGGAAGGCGAGCTAACAGGTTACCCTCAGACTGGCCCGAAGGAGACCTGGTCCTACCTGGTTCATCACAGCAATGCCCGGGTCAGCTCACAGCAACATCCTAAGTGAGTAAAAACCAGTTAAAAGACTTTTGGACTCAGCCTGTGTTATTCCAGGACCCGCTACCCTGCTCCTCCGAGCCCCTGGGGTCTGCTTCACTCACGGGAGGCTACATCATCTGGCTGCAGACCCCATCAGCCCCAGACGCTCGTAAAACCTGCAGCGGCAGTCACTCACATCTCTGACCGCAAGCCGTGAGTGGCGTCACGACAAATAAAAACTGACATTACCTGTTCACCATATTGAACAAGCCCTGTGGCGTCCCTGAACAGGATCGGCATCCCTGGGGAGTCCCATACACACACGGCTCTGCTCCATACACCTTGTACACACAAGGCTCTGCTCCATACACCTCGTACACACACGGCTCCGCTCCGTACACGTCGTACACACGCGGCTCCGCACCGTACACCTCGTACACACACGGCTCCGCTCCATACACCTCGTACACACACGGCTCCGCTCCGTACACCTCGTACACACACGGCTCTGCTCCGTACACCTCGTACACACACGGCTCTGCTCCATATACCTCGTACACACACGGCTCTGCTCCGTACACCTCGTACACACGCGGCTCTGCTCCGTACACCTCGTACACACACGGCTCTGCTCCATATACCTCGTACACACACGGCTCCGCTCCATATACCTCGTACACACACGACTCTGCTCCATATACCTCGTGCACACACGGCTCCGCTCCGTACACCTCGTACACACACGGCTCCGCTCCGTACACCTCGTACACACACGGATCCGCTCCGTACACCTCGTACACACACGGCTCCGCTCCGTACACCTCGTACACACACGGCTCCGCTCCGTACATCTCGTACACACACGGCTCCGCTCCGTACACCTCGTACACACACGGCTCCGCTCCGTACACCTTGTACACACACGGATCTTCTCCGTACACCTCTTACACACGGCTCTGCTCCGTACACACGCGGCTCCGCTCCGTACACCTCGTACACACACGGCTCCGCTCCGTACACCTCGTACACACACGGCTCTGCTCCGTACACCTCGCACACACACGGCTCTGCTCCGTACACCTCGCACACACACGGCTCCGCTCCGTACACCTCGTACACACACGGCTCCGCACACCTCGTACACACACGGCTCCGCTCCGTACACCTCGCACACACACGGCTCCGCTCCGTACACCTCGTACACACGCGGCTCCGCTCCGTACACCTCGTACACACGCGGCTCCGCTCCGTACACCTCGTACACACACGGCTCCGCTCCGTACACCTCGTACACACACGGCTCCGCTCCGTACACCTCGTACACACACGGCTCCGCTCCGTACACCTCGTACACACACGGCTCTGCTCCGTACACCTCGTACACACACGGCTCTGCTCCGTACACCTCGTACACACACGGCTCCGCTCCGTACACCTCGTACACACACGGCTCTGCTCCGTACACCTCGTATACAGACGGCTCTGACACCTCGTACACACGGCTCTGCTCCGTACACCTCGTACACACGCGGCTCCGCTCCGTACACCTCGTACACACACGGCTCTGCTACATCCACACTGTAAACCCCTCCGGACCCCACACATAAACCTCCCCTCATCCAGCACCATGACAACCAGCACAGCAGAGCCCTGCATACACTGAGGAGCTGATCATGTGACCCTGACTCCTCCCCTCCATGTGACATCATCACAGGTCCTGTAAGCACAGAGCAGCCATATATCTAGTGTGCGGCTCTGCAGGTGGAGGTAGGTGCAGGGTATTATATATCTAGTGTGCGGCTCTGCAGGTGGAGGTAGGTGCAGGGTATTATATATCTAGTGTGCGGCTCTGCAGGTGGAGGTAGGTGCAGGGTATTATATATCTAGTGTGCGGCTCTGCAGGTGGAGGTAGGTGCAGGGTATTATATATCTAGTGTGCGGCTCTGCAGGTGGAGGTAGGTGCAGGGTATTATATATCTGTGTGCGGCTCTGCAGGTGGAGGTAGGTGCAGGGTATTATATATCTAGTGTGCGGCTCTGCAGGAGGAGGTAGGTGCAGGGTATTATATATCTAGTGTGCGGCTCTGCAGGTGGAGGTAGGTGCAGGGTATTATATATCTAGTGTGCGGCTCTGCAGGTGGAGGTAGGTGCAGGGTATTATATATCTAGTGTGCGGCTCTGCAGGTGGAGGTAGGTGCAGGGTATTATATATCTAGTGTGCGGCTCTGCAGGTGGAGGTAGGTGCAGGGTATTATATATCTGTGTGCGGCTCTGCAGGTGGAGGTAGGTGCAGGGTATTATATATCTAGTGTGCGGCTCTGCAGGTGGAGGTAGGTGCAGGGTATTATATATCTAGTGTGCGGCTCTGCAGGTGGAGGTAGGTGCAGGTTATTATATATCTAGTGTGCGGCTCTGCAGGTGGAGGTAGGTGCAGGGTATTATATATCTAGTGTGCGGCTCTGCAGGTGGAGGTAGGTGCAGGTTATTATATATCTAGTGTGCGGCTCTGCAGGTGGAGGTAGGTGCAGGGTATTATATATCTAGTGTGCGGCTCTGCAGGTGGAGGTAGGTGCAGGGTATTATATATCTGTGTGCGGCTCTGCAGGTGGAGGTAGGTGCAGGGTATTATATATCTAGTGTGCGGCTCTGCAGGTGGAGGTAGGTGCAGGGTATTATATATCTAGTGTGCGGCTCTGCAGGTGGAGGTAGGTGCAGGGTATTATATATCTAGTGTGCGGCTCTGCAGGTGGAGGTAGGTGCAGGGTATTATATATCTAGTGTGCGGCTCTGCAGGTGGAGGTAGGTGCAGGTTATTATATATCTAGTGTGCGGCTCTGCAGGTGGAGGTAGGTGCAGGGTATTATATATCTAGTGTGCGGCTCTGCAGGTGGAGGTAGGTGCAGGTTATTATATATCTAGTGTGCGGCTCTGCAGGTGGAGGTAGGTGCAGGGTATTATATATCTAGTGTGCGGCTCTGCAGGTGGAGGTAGGTGCAGGGTATTATATATCTAGTGTGCGGCTCTGCAGGTGGAGGTAGGTGCAGGGTATTATATATCTAGTGTGCGGCTCTGCAGGTGGAGGTAGGTGCAGGGTATTATATATCTAGTGTGCGGCTCTGCAGGTGGAGGTAGGTGCAGGGTATTATATATCTAGTGTGCGGCTCTGCAGGTGGAGGTAGGTGCAGGGTATTATATATCTGTGTGCGGCTCTGCAGGTGGAGGTAGGTGCAGGGTATTATATATCTAGTGTGCGGCTCTGCAGGTGGAGGTAGGTGCAGGTTATTATATATCTGTGTGCGGCTCTGCAGGTGGAGGTAGGTGCAGGGTATTATATATCTAGTGTGCGGCTCTGCAGGTGGAGGTAGGTGCAGGGTATTATATATCTAGTGTGCGGCTCTGCAGGTGGAGGTAGGTGCAGGGTATTATATGTCTAGTGTGTGGCTCTGCAGGAGGAGGTAGGTGCAGGGTATTATATATCTAGTGTGCGGCTCTGCAGGTGGAGGTAGGTGCAGGGTATTATATATCTGTGTGTGGCTCTGCAGGTGGAGGTAGGTGCAGGTTATTATATATCTGTGTGCGGCTCTGCAGGTGGAGGTAGGTGCAGGGTATTATATATCTGTGTGTGGCTCTGCAGGTGGAGGTAGGTGCAGGGTATTATATATCTAGTGTGCGGCTCTGCAGGTGGAGGTAGGTGCAGGGTATTATATATCTGTGTGCGGCTCTGCAGGTGGAGGTAGGTGCAGGGTATTATATATCTGTGTGCGGCTCTGCAGGTGGAGGTAGGTGCAGGTTATTATATATCTAGTGTGCGGCTCTGCAGGTGGAGGTAGGTGCAGGGTATTATATATCTAGTGTGCGGCTCTGCAGGTGGAGGTAGGTGCAGGTTATTATATATCTAGTGTGCGGCTCTGCAGGTGGAGGTAGGTGCAGGTTATTATATATCTGTGTGCGGCTCTGCAGGTGGAGGTAGGTGCAGGGTATTATATATCTAGTGTGCGGCTCTGCAGGTGGAGGTAGGTGCAGGGTATTATATATCTAGTGTGCGGCTCTGCAGGTGGAGGTAGGTGCAGGGTATTGTATATCTAGTGTGCGGCTCTGCAGGTGGAGGTAGGTGCAGGGTATTATATATCTAGTGTGCGGCTCTGCAGGTGGAGGTAGGTGCAGGGTATTATATATCTGTGTGCGGCTCTGCAGGTGGAGGTAGGTGCAGGGTATTATATATCTGTGTGCGGCTCTGCAGGTGGAGGTAGGTGCAGGGTATTATATATCTGTGCGGCTCTGCAGGTGGAGGTAGGTGCAGGGTATTATATATCTAGTGTGCGGCTCTGCAGGTGGAGGTAGGTGCAGGGTATTATATATCTAGTGTGCGGCTCTGCAGGTGGAGGTAGGTGCAGGGTATTATATATCTGTGTGCGGCTCTGCAGGTGGAGGTAGGTGCAGGGTATTATATATCTAGTGTGCGGCTCTGCAGGAGGAGGTAGGTGCAGGGTATTATATATCTAGTGTGCGGCTCTGCAGGTGGAGGTAGGTGCAGGGTATTATATATCTAGTGTGCGGCTCTGCAGGTGGAGGTAGGTGCAGGGTATTATATATCTAGTGTGCGGCTCTGCAGGTGGAGGTAGGTGCAGGGTATTATATATCTGTGTGCGGCTCTGCAGGTGGAGGTAGGTGCAGGGTATTATATATCTGTGTGCGGCTCTGCAGGTGGAGGTAGGTGCAGGGTATTATATATCTAGTGTGCGGCTCTGCAGGTGGAGGTAGGTGCAGGGTATTGTATATCTGTGTGCGGCTCTGCAGGTGGAGGTAGGTGCAGGGTATTATATATCTGTGTGTGGCTCTGCAGGTGGAGGTAGGTGCAGGGTATTATATATCTGTGTGTGGCTCTGCAGGTGGAGGTAGGTGCAGGGTATTATATATCTAGTGTGCGGCTCTGCAGGTGGAGGTAGGTGCAGGGTATTATATATCTGTGTGTGGCTCTGCAGGTGGAGGTAGGTGCAGGGTATTATATATCTGTGTGCGGCTCTGCAGGTGGAGGTAGGTGCAGGGTATTATATATCTAGTGTGCGGCTCTGCAGGTGGAGGTAGGTGCAGGGTATTATATATCTAGTGTGCGGCTCTGCAGGAGGAGGTAGGTGCAGGTTATTATATATCTGTGTGCGGCTCTGCAGGTGGAGGTAGGTGCAGGGTATTATATATCTAGTGTGCGGCTCTGCAGGTGGAGGTAGGTGCAGGGTATTATATATCTAGTGTGCGGCTCTGCAGGTGGAGGTAGGTGCAGGGTATTATATATCTAGTGTGCGGCTCTGCAGGTGGAGGTAGGTGCAGGGTATTATATATCTAGTGTGTGGCTCTGCAGGTGGAGGTAGGTGCAGGGTATTATATATCTAGTGTGCGGCTCTGCAGGTGGAGGTAGGTGCAGGTTATTATATATCTGTGTGCGGCTCTGCAGGTGAAGGTAGGTGCAGGGTGTTATATATCGCCTCCATACTCCGCGGCGCTGTACACACTATTATCACCGTCACGCTCTCTATAGACTTTCCTCACACTCGCGGTCAGTGTTGGCCTCGGATGGCAGAGCCCCTCCTGTAACACTGACTCTGGGGGGCTGCTCAGCTCCGGGCAGATGTCCCCTTCCCCTCAGTCACATATTTCCCGCTGCTTCTATATAAGAATACACTGGACAGTTCGGTAAATGATGATTGGATCCTTTATAGTGAATCAAGTGTATTGTGCCAACTACTGCTCATATATAGGGGTCGGGGTCCATTCCTGCAGAGGGGGCCACCCGGGAATTCTCCGCTCCTCCTGTGGGCCAGTCCGAGGTTGACTGCGTTTCCAATTTTACATCTGATAAATCGACTTTCTCTGATGCTTCGTGTTTCACCCATTATTAACCCCATTACGACAGCCTTACGGAGATAAACGGCGGCAGAATCAGGTCCTTATTCTGATCTGCCGTCTATAAACGGCGGTCAGAAAAAGGTAAATAGCGCCCCCCAGCGTCAGAAAATCTCCGGGGTTTCAGCTACCGGGGTTAGCTGAGACCCTGGAGATCATGATTCGGGCCGTTTTTTCCGGTCCCCAGTCACCGTATACCGATGATCATGTTATAGTAAATCACAACGCCGGTAAACAATGATTTATCTCCCATCTGGCATGATCAAACATGTCAGCTGGGAGATAAATCTCCTCCCCGATCCCCCGGGGTAGCCAAAGTGCCCCCCCCCCGACCCACAACCCCCTCCCGAAAATCCAAGATGGCGGCGCGCACAGCAGCGCACCGCTCACATTTACCCATTTCCTTTGACTTTTGTCGCATGTGCCATCACACATGCGACAGAAAACTCCTCCCCAGGCCCTGCCAGGTCACCCCCTACTCCCACCCTGGTGTTCCCTGGTGTCCCCCGTACCTGTCGGAGCGCTGATCCCCCCGCGCCCCCTCCTCCTTCACAGCAGATGCCGGTCACACTGCGGAGCGCGGCTGTCCGCTTCCTGTGTCTGACTCGCACACTGCAGCTGTGACCCAGGGAGAGTGGGTGCAGATTCTTTGCACCCACTCTCCTCAAATGGAGGGTCTGCACTCCTAGAAAATGGGGGACACGTTCCCTGAACGTGCCCCCCATATTCTAGAAGATCGTGTGACTTCCAAAATGGCTTACAGGAGTTTTTGTTTTTCTTTTCAATAAATTGGTCAAAGAGGGATGGTTGGGGAGTGTTTTTTCAAATAATTTTTTTTTTTGTTGGCAATTTTTTTTTGTATTACTGTCAATTAGTTATTTAACAACAAAGGTCTGAAATCAATATTCACTGTTAATAAAATTCAAAACAACATTTGAGGAACAAGGATTGTCCACAAAAAAACAGTGATTTCAATAAATTTTATTTCTGAAATAATTCATAAAAATATGCATATCAATGTTAAAATCAATAATAATAATAGTAATGATGCTTCAACATGAGGGACGATATATAAGCAAAAATATAATAAATAACTATAAGACGTGCACCAAAGTATATACAAAGCCGAACTGTTTATCAAATTAAGATTAAATCACATAAAACAATGTATTCCAAATTTTCATGTAAAAGTTAAATATCCTTATTAAAACCTTCAAGCACTTATGAAAAATTAATTACTACTTTTTTTTAGAATTTTATAGGCCGATGGATAAGAAACATATACATGTGACTTTATAAAAATTAATAACAATAATATTCAAGGTAAAATAGTGCATGAATCATGTAAAAATTATAAACACACAATGTGCATAAAGCTATATTACTCAAAAAATTGTTGTGAAGATAAGAGTGAAACTGAAAAAAAAGAGAGAAAAATCACTGAAAAAAATCAAAAATAAAAGTAAAAAACAAGATGCAATGTGCAAAGTGCTAATTTATGATAAAAGTCACATGAAAATGTAAAGCTAAAACCTAATTCAATAAAGATCTGTGAATATAAGCACAATAATGACCAAGGGGTCTCAATGTACAGAGTGTAATATACAGACCTGCAATTTAAATCGCATGAAAGGTTGTAAGAAGGAAGGAACTAATCAGCCAAAAATACCTTTAAAAAACATTCAAGTCAAAGGCCAAAACAATCTCAATAAAAGACAAGGAGCAGAATAGGAAGAAATATTCAGCTGTATATTACAAAATAAAATAATAATAGGCAGAAAAAAATAAGGTGCCAAAGTGCTTACCAGTATATATGTATATACACAAGCTGTCAGCTACAGAGTCTCTAACAAAGATAAATAGCAAAGCACAGCATAGTGTTCAGCTAATCAGCTGAATATAGCAGAGTTACTTGGCTAAAAAGATATGCATATTTTTATGAATTATTTCAGAAATAAAATTTATTGAAATCACTGTTTTTTTGTGGACAATCCTTGTTCCTCAAATGTTGTTGTCAATTAGTTATGTCTGGTATCAAATAGACGCCGTGACATAACTAATTGCTGGGCTTGATGCCAGGTGACATTACACATCTGGTATCAACCCCATTTATTACCCCGTTTGCCACCGCACCAGGGCGCGGGATGAGTTGGGGCGAAGTGCCAGGATTGGGCGCATCTAATGGATGCGCCACTTCTGGGGCGGCTGCGGTCTGCTATTTTTAGGCTGGGAAGCGTCTAATAACCATGGCTCTTCCCACCCTGAGAATACCAGACCCCAGCTGTCAGCTTCACCTTGGCTGGTGATCTAATTTGGGGAAACCCCACGTTTGTTTGTTTTTTAATTATTAATAAAAATTAAAAAAAAAAAACAGCTTGGGGAGCCATCCAAATTGATCACCAGCCAAAGTGAAGCTGTCAGCTGTGGTTTGCAGGCTACAGCTGTCTGTTTTACCCTAGCTGGCTATCAAAAATAGAGGGGACCCCACGTTATTTTTTTTTTAATTATTTTTTTTTCTTTTTGGGCTAAATACAAGGCTAGGCACCCTTTAGTGCCACATGAAAGTCACGCCAGCTTAGAATATGCAGGGGGTGGGACTTTATATTGGTTTGACATCTATCCATTCATCCACTGTAGCATTTTAGGCTATGTGCCCACAATCAGGGTTTGCAGCGTTTTGGGCACAGAGTGTTTTCCCTGCATCCATAACACTGCGTTGTGTAGTAGAAGCACAGTGGAAGTATCTTTAGAAATCCCATGCCCACTGTGCTTCTTTTCTCCGCAGCATAAACCGACCTGTGGTGTGGCTTCCCGAGCCTCAGCATGTCAATTTATGCTGCGGAGACGAGAGTGTTCTCTGCACGTAGAATAGAGCTAAAGTCCACAGCAGCCTGAACCCAAATCGTGGGCATGGCAGCTGCGTTCTCCTGTGGACAACACTCACATCTCTGCAGGAAGGCTGACACGGTGTACTAGATGCCGTGTCGCTGGATCATGGCCACATAGCCTAACAGTGAGAATATTGTTGCTACAGCAACATTTTTGTGAAGTACCTGTGGAATCAAAATGCTTACTATACTCCTGAATAAAATCCTTGAGGGGTCCAGTTTCCAAAATGGGGTCACTTGTGGGGGGTTTCTGATGTATAGGTACCCAAGGGGCCCTGCTAATGTGACATGGTGTGCGCAATTTATTTCAACTTTTCCAAAATTCAAATGGTGCTCCTTCCATTCCAAGCCCTCCCATATATCCAAACAGAGGTTTTTTGCCACATGTGGGGTATCCCTGCTCTCACAAGAAATTGGATAACAACCTGTGGGATCCATGTTTTGTTGTTGCCTCTTGAAAAAGTGAGAAATTTGATACTGAATCAACATTTTTGTGAAACAAATGAAAATTTTCAATATGGCAACCTAAGCTTATCAAATTCTGTGAAGTGCTTGTGGATTCAAAATGCTCACTATACACCTAGATAAAAGCCTTGAGGTGTCTTGTTTCCAGAATAGGGTCACTTGTGGGGGAGCTCCACTGTTTATGCACCTTAGGGGCTTTCCAAATGCGACATAGCGTCCGCTAATGATTCCAGCCAATTGTGCAGTCATATGGCGCTCCTTCCCTTCCGAGCCCTGCCGTGCACCCAAACAGTTGATTTCCACCACATATAAGGTATCGCCAAACTCAAGAGAAATTGCACAATACATTTTATGGTGATTTTTTTCCTGTTACCCTCGTGAAAAAAAAGCTACCTGGTTGAAGTAACAATTTTGTGGTAAAATTTTATTTTTTATTTTCATGGCTCAACGTTATAAACTTCTGTGAAGCACCTGGGGGTTCAGGGTACTCACCAAACATCTAGATAAATTCCTTGAGAGGCCTAGTTTCCAAAATGGAGTCACTTGTGGGGGGTTTCTGCTGTTTACATACCTTAGGGGTCCTCCAAATGCGACATGGTGCCCGCAATCTTTTTCAGCCAAATTTCCTTTCCAAAATTCAAATATTGCTTTTTCCGTTCCAAGCCCTCCCATTTCTCCAAACAAAGGTTTCACACCACATGTGAGGTATCACTGCGCTCATAAAAAAGTGGGTAACAAACATTGGAGTCAAATTTTTGGAATTACCTCTTGAAAAAGTGAGAAAATTGATGCTAAAGCAACATTTTTGAGAAAAAAAATGAAAATTTTCAATATGACAATGTAACGTTATCAAAATCTGTGAAGTACCTGTGGGTCCAAAATGCTCACTATACCCCTAGATAGGAGCCTTAAGGGGTCTAGTTTCCAAAATGGTATCACTTGTGAGGGGTTTCTGCTGTTTAGGTACCTTAGCGGATATCTAAATGCAACATGGTGCCCGCAATCTATTTCAACCAAATTTGATTTCAGAAAATTCAAATATTGCTCCTTCTGTTCCGAGCCCTCCCATTTGTCCAAACAGAGGTTTCTGACCACATGTGGGGTATTGGCGCTTTCATAAGAAAGTGGGTAACAAGTTTTGGGGTCCATTTTGTTGTGTTATTTCTTCTAAAAGTGAATAAATTTGGGGTAGAGCAACATTTTAGGTACAATTTTATTTTTTGCTTTTTTTCATTCCACATTGCTTTAGTTCCTGTGTAGCACCTGAAGGGTTAATAAACTTCTTGGATGTGGTTTTGAGTACCTTGAGGGGTGCAGTTTTTAGAATGGTGTCACTTTTGGGTATTTTCTGTCACCTAGGCCTCTCAAAGTCACTTCAAATGTGATGCGGTCCCTAAAAAAATGGTTTTGTGAATTTTGTTGAAAAAATGGAAAATTGCCGATAAACTTTGAACCCTTCTAACTTCCTAACCCCAAAAAATTTTGTTTCAGAAATTGCGCTGATGTAAAGTAGACAAGTGAGAAATGTTATTTATTAACTATTTTGTGTGACATAACTCTGGTTTATGGGCATAAAAATTAAAAGTTTGAAAATTGCAAAATTTTAAAAATTTTCATCAAATTTCCGATTTTTTTTTTTACAAATAAAAGCAAAAAATATCGTTCTAAATTTATAACTGTCATGAAGTACAATATGTCACGAAAAAACAATCTCAGAATCACCGGGATCCGTTGAAGCGTTCCAGAGTTATAACCTCATAAAAGGACACTGGTCAGAATTGCAAAAAATGGCCTGGGCATTAAGTACAAAACTGGCTTTGTCCTTAAGGGGTTAAGAATGTTCGTCCCTTCGCATCGGGCAATTTTTCATTTGTGCATTTTATTATTTGTCTGTGTCTATAGTGATTTGAGTAGTATTTCTAAATGACACCATTCACTTTACTGTGTAATGTGCTAAAGATGAACCAAATTCAGGGACATTTTTGAAAAAAAAAAACAAAAACGCAGTTTCGCCTTTGACATGTATATTTGGGGGGTGTTTACCCTTGAGTAAAATTGTCCTCGCTTCATAACATCACTACGATTACCATGATAGCTATGTTAGAACGCTTTTTATATATTTCTATTAATTTGTGGTTAGAAAGAATCAAAACTTTGTCAAATAAATTAGTCGTGTCTCCTTTTTCTGAGACCCGTAGCTTTTTTTTGTTATTTTCCTGCTTTAGGACCTGTTTTTTTAAGTTGTTGATTTTTTGTTCGTACCATTTTAGGACACAAACAGCATTTTAATTGCTTTTTTTGGAGCAGATTGTGGAGAACGAACATTTCCCACCTACAAAGAATGGAGGGTTCTGTCATTTTTATCATAGGTAACTTCAACTGTGACAGAATCCCCCCCCCTCCAAAAAATAAATCCAGAAATTCCCATTGTACGATTTCTCAATAATTAGTTAGGCATTTTATTGCATGAAATAAGTATTTGATCACCGACCAACCAACAAGAATTCTGCTCTCACAGACCTGTTATTTTTTCTCCTACTCTGCACTAATTACCTGCATTAATTTCCCCTGTGTGACCTCGTTACCTGTATAAAAGACCCCTATCCTCACACTCAATCACACTCCAACCTCTCCACCATGACCAAGACCAAAGAGCTGTCTAAGAACCCCCGGATCAAAATTGTAGACCTGCACAAGACTGGGACAATAGGCAAGCAGCTTGGTGAGAAGGCAACAACTGTTGATGAAATTATTAGAGAATAAAAGAAACACAACATGACTGTCAAGCTTGGTCTGGGGCTCCATGCAAGATCTTGCCTCAAGGAGTAAGGATGATTCTGAAAAAGATCAGGAATCAGCTTAGTACTACACTGGAAGTCCTAGTCAATGACCTAACAAGAGCAAGAACCATAGTCTCAAAGATTACCATTAGTAACACACTACACCGTCATGGATTAAAATCCCCCTGCTCACGCCAACTCATGTCCAGGCCTGTTTGAAGTTCACCAATAACCGTCTGGGTGATCCAGAGGAGGCATCTGAGAAGGTCATGTGGTCAGATGAGACAAAAATAGCACTTTTTGGTATCAACTCCACTCGTCGTGTTTGGAGGAAGAAGGATGATTACAACCCCAAGAACATTGTCCCAACCATGAAGCATGAAGTAAAACGGGATTGTGTCCAGCGCTCCGGAGTGAAGGATTTTCCCAGCAGGTTTAAGATTTCCAAGTTTTATTTTCACAATATGTGCTTAAAAAATGACGATTTTCATCATGGGCGAGACCTCCTCTATACAAAGGAGAGGAGGAGAGGACATACAACCATGAAGCATTGGGGTGGAAGCATCATAATAAGGGGGGTGCTTTTCTACAAAGGGGACAGGACAACTGCACCGTATTGAATGTAGGATTGATGGGGTCATGTATCACAAGATATTGTCTAACAACCTCCTTCCCTCAGTACGAACATTGAAAATGGGTCATGACTGGGTCTGGCAGCATGATATTGATCCGACACACACAGCGAGGGCAACTAAGGAGTGTCTCCGTACGAAGAATTTTCCTTTTCCCCATGACAGCACCACCAAAGAGACAGGTCCACCCATCGTAGGACTGGAAACCCACTGAAATAAAAGGGCAGTACCTCTCCACCGAATCAGTTTGGTTTTCTGTCCTAAGATGGAAGACCCAGAGTCCATCTGTGTAAGCTGCGGTGTCCAGGGGTTGAACCGGTACTGGCAGAACAGCTTACCTGCTATGGTGTCGGAGCTAAACCTTGGAAGCGTCCCCCTAGGGCCGTGGTCTGCGGTAGTGAGCTTAGCATTAGGTTATTATTATTATTTGTATTTATTATTATTATTTATTATTATGGTTATTTGCACTTTACATGGACCACAGGCTATGAACTAGCTAAAGCCACAAACTCTTGCAGTTTATATAGTTACCCCAGTGGTACCAACCCCACAGTGTGTTGATGGGGCATGGCTCTGCACCAGCAAGGGAGCAGGCCTGTTTATGGGGCCTGCTCTCCAACACAAAGAGACGAAGCAGGTAGGCCTGTTTATGGGGCCTACACTACGCCACCAGGACAAGGAAGACTGTCACTGGAATGGTTTATGGTGGAACAGGCTGAGACCAGATCACCAAAAGGACTGGTGATCACTCCTTATTCGGGTCTTGGATGTTGGGTGGTGGTAAGGTACCTGGTATGTTTACATGTAAATATCTCCCCTGTGTGGGAAAACTTGTGTTTTGTTTCTTATCTTTTCAGCCCGAGCACGTGCTGTCGATAGCCAAGGGGGAATGTGGTGCCCCTGACCCAGTCAGGCGTCACTGAGTACTGCACCCATGCTGGGACAGTACTTCCAGGTAATCCTAAGGGCCAGAACGAGGTGTGTACGCACAGACACATAGCAACCAGTTCTCCTACACCAGTAGATGGGACCCTTGGGCAGTCTCCGGAGGGGTCTGGCCTTCAAATCTTGTCAAGGGGTGGAGCGGAGGAGCTGGGAGCTAGAGTGCTGAGGTTGTCAGGAAAGGAAGAGAGCCAGTCTGGTAGTGGTGAGCGCCGGTCGCGAGGCGGGTACGCACGCGGCCACTAGTCAGACCCTGCACGGGGTAGTAACCGTTAGCGGGTGAGAATGGTCACCTGGTAGAAAGAGTAGGATGTAATAGGTGACTAGGCACGTACGGGGTACAGGTCCCTAGAGCAGACTCCAGTTTAACTACCTGCTAAACCTGCCGGTAAGGGGAACTACAAGTACCTCACTAACCTCATAGAGTCCGAGCCTCAGCAGCAACGCAGGGACCCATAAGGGGTCAGAGCCTGGAGCCATCTCACTTGGTCCACGCTGCCTGCAAACGGGCCAAACAAAGGGGAGACAAGGCAGAAGCGACTCCCTGGATAGACCCCCATGGTACTCCACGTCAGGGGGTTATCTGAACACAGAGTGCTAGGAAGGCGAGCTAACTGGTTACCCTCAGACTGGCCCGAAGGAGACCTGGTCCTACCTGGTTCATCACAGCAACGCCCGGGTCAGCTCACAGCAACATCCTAAGTGAGTAAAAACCAGTTACAAGACTTTTGGACTCAGCCTGTGTTATTCCAGGACTCGCTACCCTGCTCCTCCGAGCCCCTGGGGCCTGCCTCACTCACGGGAGGCTACATCATCTGGCTGCAGACCCCATCAGCCCCAGACGCTTGTAAAACCTGCAGCGGCGGTCACTCACATCCCTGACCGCAAACCGTGAGTGGCATCACGACAAATAAAAACTGACATTACCTGTTCACCATATTGAACAAGCCCTGTGGCGTCCCTGAATAGGATCGGCATCCCTGGGCGTCACATACACACATGGCTCTGCTCCGTACACCTCGTACACACACGGCTCCGCTCCATACACCTCGTACACACGCGGCTCTGATCCGTACACCTCGTATACACACGGCTCCGCTCCGTACACCTCGTACACACGCGGCTCCGCTCCGTACACCTTGTACACACACGGCTCCGCTCCGTACACCTTGTACACACACGGCTCCGCTCCGTACACCTCGTACACATACGGTTCCGCTCTGTACACCTCGTACACACACGGCTCCGCTCCGTACACCTCGTACACACACGGCTCCGCTCCGTACACCTCGTACACACACGGCTCTGCTGCGTACACCTCGTACACACACGGCTCCGCTCCGTACACCTCGTACACACACGGCTCCGCTCCATACACCTCGTACACACACGGCTCTGCTCCGTACACCTCGTATACACACGGCTCCGCTCCGTACACCTCGTACACACACGGCTCCGCTCCGTACACCTCGTACACACAGCTCCGCTCCGTACACCTTGTACACACACGGCTCCGCTCCATACACCTCGTACACACACGGCTCTGCTCCGTACACCTCGTATACACACGGCTCCGCTCCGTACACCTCGTACACACACGGCTCCGCTCCGTACACCTCGTACACACGTGGCTCCGCTCCGTACACCTCGTACACACAGCTCCGCTCCGTACACCTTGTACACACACGGCTCCGCTCCATACACCTCGTACACACACGGCTCTGCTCCGTACACCTCGTACACACGCGGCTCCGCTCCGTACACCTCGTACACACGCGGCTCCGCTCCGTACACCTCGTACACACACGGCTCTGCTCCGTACACCTCATACACACACGGCTCTGCTCCGTACACCTCGTACACACACGGCTCTGCTCCGTACACCTCGTACACACACGGCTCTGCTCCGTACACCTCGTACACACACGGCTCCGCTCCGTACACCTCGTACACACGCGGCTCCGCTCCGTACACCTCGTACACACACGGCTCCGCTCCGTACACCTCGTACACACGCGGCTCTGCTACATCCACACTGTAAACCCCTCCTGACCCCACACAAACTTCCCCTCATCCAGCACCATGACAACCAGCACAGCAGAGTCCTGCATACACTGAGGAGCTGATCATGTGACCCCTGACTCCTCCCCTCCATGTGACATCATCACAGGTCCTGTAAGCACAGAGCAGCCATATATCTAGTGTGCGGCTCTGCAGGTGGAGGTAGGTGCAGGGTATTATATATCTAGTGTGCGGCTCTGCAGGTGGAGGTAGGTGCAGGGTATTATATATCTGTGTGCGGCTCTGCAGGTGGAGGTAGGTGCAGGGTATTATATATCTAGTGTGCGGCTCTGCAGGTGGAGGTAGGTGCAGGGTATTATATATCTAGTGTGCGGCTCTGCAGGTGGAGGTAGGTGCAGGGTATTATATATCTAGTGTGCGGCTCTGCAGGTGGAGGTAGGTGCAGGGTATTATATATCTAGTGTGCGGCTCTGCAGGTGGAGGTAGGTGCAGGGTATTATATATCTAGTGTGCGGCTCTGCAGGTGGAGGTAGGTGCAGGGTATTATATATCTAGTGTGCGGCTCTGCAGGTGGAGGTAGGTGCAGGGTATTATATATCTAGTGTGCGGCTCTGCAGAAGGAGGTAGGTGCAGGGTATTATATATCTAGTGTGCGGCTCTGCAGGTGGAGGTAGGTGCAGGGTATTATATATCTGTGTGCGGCTCTGCAGGAGGAGGTAGGTGCAGGGTATTATATATCTAGTGTGCGGCTCTGCAGGAGGAGGTAGGTGCAGGGTATTATATATCTAGTGTGCGGCTCTGCAGGTGGAGGTAGGTGCAGGGTATTATATATCTGTGTGCGGCTCTGCAGGTGGAGGTAGGTGCAGGGTATTATATATCTAGTGTGCGGCTCTGCAGGTGGAGGTAGGTGCAGGGTATTATATATCTAGTGTGCGGCTCTGCAGGTGGAGGTAGGTGCAGGGTATTATATATCTAGTGTGCGGCTCTGCAGGAGGAGGTAGGTGCAGGGTATTATATATCTAGTGTGCGGCTCTGCAGGTGGAGGTAGGTGCAGGGTATTATATATCTGTGTGCGGCTCTGCAGGTGGAGGTAGGTGCAGGGTATTATATATCTAGTGTGCGGCTCTGCAGGTGGAGGTAGGTGCAGGGTATTATATATCTAGTGTGCGGCTCTGCAGGTGGAGGTAGGTGCAGGGTATTATATATCTAGTGTGCGGCTCTGCAGGAGGAGGTAGGTGCAGGGTATTATATATCTAGTGTGCGGCTCTGCAGGTGGAGGTAGGTGCAGGGTATTATATATCTAGTGTGCGGCTCTGCAGGTGGAGGTAGGTGCAGGGTATTATATATCTAGTGTGCGGCTCTGCAGGTGGAGGTAGGTGCAGGGTATTATATATCTAGTGTGCGGCTCTGCAGGTGGAGGTAGGTGCAGGGTATTATATATCTAGTGTGCGGCTCTGCAGGTGGAGGTAGGTGCAGGGCATTATATATCTAGTGTGCGGCTCTGCAGGTGGAGGTAGGTGCAGTGTATTATATATCTAGTGTGCGGCTCTGCAGGTGGAGGTAGGTGCAGGGTATTATATATCTAGTGTGCGGCTCTGCAGGTGGAGGTAGGTGCAGGGTATTATATATCTAGTGTGCGGCTCTGCAGGTGGAGGTAGGTGCAGGGTATTATATATCTAGTGTGCGGCTCTGCAGGTGGAGGTAGGTGCAGGTTATTATATATCTAGTGTGCGGCTCTGCAGGTGGAGGTAGGTGCAGGGTATTATATATCTAGTGTGCGGCTCTGCAGGTGGAGGTAGGTGCAGGGTATTATATATCTAGTGTGCGGCTCTGCAGGTGGAGGTAGGTGCAGGTTATTATATATCTAGTGTGCGGCTCTGCAGGTGGAGGTAGGTGCAGGGTATTATATATCTAGTGTGCGGCTCTGCAGGTGGAGGTAGGTGCAGGGTATTATATATCTAGTGTGCGGCTCTGCAGGTGGAGGCAGGTGCAGGGTATTATATATCTAGTGTGCGGCTCTGCAGGTGGAGGTAGGTGCAGGTTATTATATATCTAGTGTGCGGCTCTGCAGGTGGAGGTAGGTGCAGGGTATTATATATCTAGTGTGCGGCTCTGCAGGTGGAGGTAGGTGCAGGGTATTATATATCTGTGTGCGGCTCTGCAGGTGGAGGTAGGTGCAGGTTATTATATATCTGTGTGCGGCTCTGCAGGTGGAGGTAGGTGCAGGGTATTATATATCTAGTGTGCGGCTCTGCAGGTGGAGGTAGGTGCAGGGTATTATATATCTAGTGTGCGGCTCTGCAGGTGGAGGTAGGTGCAGGGTATTATATATCTAGTGTGCGGCTCTGCAGGTGGAGGTAGGTGCAGGGTATTATATATCTGTGTGCGGCTCTGCAGGTGGAGGTAGGTGCAGGGTATTATATATCTAGTGTGCGGCTCTGCAGGTGGAGGTAGGTGCAGGGTATTATATATCTAGTGTGCGGCTCTGCAGGTGGAGGTAGGTGCAGGTTATTATATATCTAGTGTGCGGCTCTGCAGGTGGAGGTAGGTGCAGGGTATTATATATCTAGTGTGCGGCTCTGCAGGTGGAGGTAGGTGCAGGGTATTATATATCTAGTGTGCGGCTCTGCAGGTGGAGGTAGGTGCAGGGTATTATATATCTAGTGTGCGGCTCTGCAGGTGGAGGTAGGTGCAGGGTATTATATATCTAGTGTGCGGCTCTGCAGGTGGAGGTAGGTGCAGGGTATTATATATCTGTGTGCGGCTCTGCAGGTGGAGGTAGGTGCAGGTTATTATATATCTAGTGTGCGGCTCTGCAGGTGGAGGTAGGTGCAGGTTATTATATATCTGTGTGCGGCTCTGCAGGTGGAGGTAGGTGCAGGTTATTATATATCTGTGTGCGGCTCTGCAGGTGGAGGTAGGTGCAGGGTATTATATATCTAGTGTGCGGCTCTGCAGGTGGAGGTAGGTGCAGGGTATTATATATCTAGTGTGCGGCTCTGCAGGTGGAGGTAGGTGCAGGGTATTATATATCTAGTGTGCGGCTCTGCAGGTGGAGGTAGGTGCAGGTTATTATATATCTAGTGTGCGGCTCTGCAGGTGGAGGTAGGTGCAGGTTATTATATATCTGTGTGCGGCTCTGCAGGTGGAGGTAGGTGCAGGTTATTATATATCTGTGTGCGGCTCTGCAGGTGGAGGTAGGTGCAGGGTATTATATATCTGTGTGCGGCTCTGCAGGTGGAGGTAGGTGCAGGGTATTATATATCTAGTGTGCGGCTCTGCAGGTGGAGGTAGGTGCAGGGTATTATATATCTAGTGTGCGGCTCTGCAGGTGGAGGTAGGTGCAGGGTATTATATATCTAGTGTGCGGCTCTGCAGGTGGAGGTAGGTGCAGGGTATTATATATCTAGTGTGCGGCTCTGCAGGTGGAGGTAGGTGCAGGGTATTATATATCTAGTGTGCGGCTCTGCAGGTGGAGGTAGGTGCAGGTTATTATATATCTGGTGTGCGGCTCTGCAGGTGGAGGTAGGTGCAGGTTATTATATATCTAGTGTGCGGCTCTGCAGGTGGAGGTAGGTGCAGGGTATTATATATCTAGTGTGCGGCTCTGCAGGTGGAGGTAGGTGCAGGGTATTATATATCTGGTGTGCGGCTCTGCAGGTGGAGGTAGGTGCAGGTTATTATATATCTAGTGTGCGGCTCTGCAGGTGGAGGTAGGTGCAGGGTATTATATATCTAGTGTGCGGCTCTGCAGGTGGAGGTAGGTGCAGGTTATTATATATCTGTGTGCGGCTCTGCAGGTGGAGGTAGGTGCAGGGTATTATATATCTGTGTGCGGCTCTGCAGGTGGAGGTAGGTGCAGGGTATTATATATCTGTGTGCGGCTCTGCAGGTGGAGGGAGGTGCAGGGTATTATATATCTAGTGTGCGGCTCTGCAGGTGGAGGTAGGTGCAGGGTATTATATATCTAGTGTGCGGCTCTGCAGGTGGAGGTAGGTGCAGGGTATTATATATCTAGTGTGCGGCTCTGCAGGTGGAGGTAGGTGCAGGTTATTATATATCTGGTGTGCGGCTCTGCAGGTGGAGGTAGGTGCAGGTTATTATATATCGCCTCCATACTCCGCGGCGCTGTACACACTATTATCACCGTCACGCTCTCTATAGACTTTCCTCACACTCGCGGTCAGTGTTGGCCTCGGATGGCAGAGCCCCTCCTGTAACACTGACTCTGGGGGGCTGCTCAGCTCCGGGCAGATGTCCCCTTCCCCTCAGTCACATATTTCCCGCTGCTTCTATATAAGAATACACTGGACAGTTCGGTAAATGATGATTGGATCCTTTATAGCGAATCGAGTGTATTGTGGCAACTACTGCTCATATATAGGGGTCGGGGTCCATTCCTGCTGCAGAGGGGCCCACCCGGGAATTCTCCGCTCCTCCTGTGGGCCAGTCCGAGGTTGACTGCGTTTCCAATTTTACATCTGATAAATCGACTTTCTCTGATGCTTCGTGTTTCACCCATTATTAAGAATGTTTGTCCCTTCGCATCGGGCAATTCTTCATTTGTGCATTTTATTATTTGTCTGTGTCTATAGTCATTTGAGTAGTATTTCTAAATGACACCATTCACTTTACTGTGTAATGTGCTAAAGATGAACCAAATTCAGGGACGTTTTTGAAAAAAAAAACAAAAACGCAGTTTGGCCTTTGACATGTATATTTGGTTTTTTTTTACCGTTGAGTAAAATTGTCCTCGCTTCATAACATCACTACGGTTACCGTGATAGCTATGTTAGAACGCTTTTCATATATTTCTATTAATTTGTGGTTAGAAAGAATCAAAACTTTGTCAAATTTTAATTGCTTTTTTTTTGGAGCAGATTGTGGAGAACGAACATTTCCCACCTACAAAGAATGGAGGGTTCTGTCATTTTTATCATAGGTAACTTCAACTGTGACAGAATCTCCCCCCCAAAAAAAATTAATCCAGAAAATCCCATTGTATGATTTCTCAATAATTAGATTGCATTTTATTGCATGAAATAAGTATTTGATCACTGACCAACCAACAAGAATTCTGCTCTCACAGACCTGTTATTTTTTCTCCTACTCTGCACTCATTACCTGTATTAATTTCACCTGTGTGACCTCATTACCTGTATAAAAAACACCTGTCCACACACTCAATCACACTCCAACCTCTCCACCATGACCAAGACCAAAGAGCTATCTAAGAACACCAGGATCAAAATTGTAGACCTGCACAAGACTGGGATGGGCTACAGGACAATAGGCAAGCAGCTTGGTGAGAAGGCAACAACTGTTGATGCAATTATTAAAGAATAAAAGAAACACAACATGACTGTCAAGCTTGGTCTGGGGCTCCATGCAAGATCTTACCTCAAGGAGTAAGGATGATTCTGAAAAAGATCAGGAATCAGCTTAGTACTACACTGGAAGTCCTAGTCAATGACCTAACAAGAGCAAGAACCATAGTCTCAAAGATTACCATTAGTAACACACTACACCGTCATGGATTAAAATTCCCCTGCTCATGCCAGCTCATGTCCAGGCCTGTTTGAAATTTGCCAATAACCGTCTGAATGATCCAGAGGGGGCATCTGAGAAGGTCATGTGGTCAGATGAGACAAAAATAGCACTTTTTGGTATCAACTCCACTCGTCGTGTTTGGAGGAAGAAGGATGAGTACAACCCCAAGAACATTGTCCCAACCATGAAGCATGAAGTAAAACGGGATTCTGTCCAGCGCTCCGGAGTGAAGGATTTTCCCAGCAGGTTTAAGATTTCCAAGTTTTATTTTCACAATATGTGCTTAAAAAATGACGATTTTCATCATGGGCGAGACCTCCTCTATACAAAGGAGAGGAGGAGAGGACATACCACCATGAAGCATTTGGCCGTAAACATCATACTTAGGGGGTGCTTTTCTGCAAAGGGGATTGATGGGGTCATGTATCACAAGATATTGTCTAACAACCTCCTTCCCTCAGTACGAACATTGAAAATGGGTCATGACTGGGTCAGGCAGCATGATATTGATCCGACACACACAGCGAGGGCAACTAAGGAGTGTCTCCGTACGAAGAATTTTCCTTTTCCACATGACAGCACCACCAAAGAGACAGGTCCACCCATCGTAGGACTGGAAACCCACTGAAATAAAAGGGCAGTAACTCTCCACTGAATCAGTTTGGTTTCCTGTCCCAAGATGGGAGACCCAGAGTCCATCTGTGTAAGCTGCGGTGAAGATGGCGGTATCCAGGGGTTGAACCAGCACTGGCAGAACAGCTTACCTGCTGTTGTGTCGGAGCTAAACCTTGGAAGCGTCCCCTCAGGGCCATGGTCCCCTGCGGTAGTGAGCGCGGACATGGTAGGGTCCAGAAGAGTCCTCTGCTCAGGCACTGTCTGGGTCTACGCAAATGCTGGGCGACCAACAGGTGCAGCCTGTAGTTCAAAGTCGCCGGACGAAGATCCAGGGGCGCAGGAGAATTCTCTCAACATGCTGTCCAAGACTGAGCACCCACCATGCAGCCCTCAGGAGGCTGGCGGTTCGATCATGTTGGAGGAAGTTCAGGGAGTTTGTGCTGGCGTCAGTGGTCACGGCTATATAACGTCATGCACAGGTAATCGGTTTGTGCATCTGCACATGTGCGGGGCCCGCAACATGGCGGCACCCGTGCAGAAACATCCAGAGGTGGCCATAAGGATAAAAGGATCTGTGGCTGGGTTAAGAGGTGCTTATGCCTTCCTCCAGCATTGGAGGACCAGCCGCAGCAGAAGCAAATGCGCTATAGACAACAGCCAAGTGGCAGCCTCTCCAGCAGCTGTGCCAGCCAGAAGTCCAAAGATTTGCAGATGGTGGAGTCCAGTGACCTGGTGCAGCCTCCCGATCCGGTATCTCCCTTTTTCCTGTGGAGTGGTAAGTAGACCACTTCATCCCCCTAACTGGGGTTCCCCCTTATTTTTTGTTGTCCCATGTCCCGTAGCAAGTACTCCGGAATAGGTCGACCAAAACTAAAAATAGAAAATGCATTCTGTGTAAGTCCCTTACCACCTGGGACACAAAGAATTATGCAGGAATTACATTCTGAAACTATTAGATAGGAGACCCCAGACTTCACCTCTAGTCTCAGAGCTATAATCAAGGCTGAAGTAAAGGAGTCCTTTAAACCTCTATCTCAACCAGAACCCAAGAGGTTAAAGAGGGTTGTACCCAAGGACCGAGACTCAGAAAAATCATCGGAGTCAGAGGAAGACTGTGGTTCTACTGTCTCTTCACCTTCCTCGTCATCTTCTACAGAAGAGGGCCCGGGTGGAAGATCTTGCTTCCCAAATTCGAAAGTAAGCCGGTTAGTTAAGGCAGTTAGATTCACGATGGGGCTGGTGGACATTAAGGGGCCTGAATCCCTGGAGGACCTTGTGTTTGGAGGTCTGAAACAGAGGAAGAGATGCTCCTTCCCAATTAATGATAAGGTCAAACAGCTAGTGGAGGAGCAGTGGAAGAAGCCGGACAAGAGTGCCACACTGTCCTCTTCCTTCAAGAGGAACTACCCCTTTGAAGAATCAGAAGCCGCCTGTTGGGACAGAAGCCCTAAAATTGATGTAGCGGTAGTCAAAGCAGCAAAGAAGTCTTCCCTCCCATTTGAAGATCTGGGGTGCCTAAAAGATCATCTTGATAGAAATGCAGATGGCTAACTGCAGGATTCCCTGGGAGGTGTTGGCCGGGGCCCTGAGACCAGCTATTGCTGGTACCTATGTCGCGGGCGGAGGAGGGGACGCCGCGCTCTCCCACTGCTCGGGTCCGGCTGCCGCTGCTGCAGCGGCCTGCTGCTGCTCGGTGGCTCAAGCGATGGGCCGGATCCCAGGGACTCTAGCGGCGCTCCTCACCCGTGAGTGAAAGGGGATTGGTAGTTGGGATTGTTTATTTTCCGTGACGCCACCCACGGTTGTGGTGATTAGGTGGACACCACCGCTGCTCTGGCTGGGGATCCCGCGAGTGGTGGTATGGAGCAGCCAGTTGTTGATTTGCCCCTCCGTGGGTAGGGGATTGGTGGTCCCGGGGCCCAGTGATGGGGTTGGGATGGTGGACAGGCGGGTTATGGGGCCTGTGGAGGTGCAGGGGCGCAGGGGCAGCGCTGTGCCGCACGGCACGGAGGTACTCACTCAGCGAGTAAACACGACACAGTTCTCGGTAAACAAACGGCTGGTTGGACGGGTCCCTCGGACGGTTACGGTGCTGATGTTCCCTGCAGTTGACGGTGACGGTCTCTTCCCTGCACCTATGTGTAGTCTGTTGGTAGCGATGGATTCCCACCGGTAACCCGCTCCCCAGCCTGGATATGGGCTGGAGGAGCCCCACTCTTGCCCGCAGACGCTGGCCCTGGGAAACTGGTGCCTTGGCGGTGGCGGTGTCTCCCCTTAACGGTCGGACTGTTGCCTTCAATCGGGACTTGGTTGTTCGGAGACAGTCGTCCCCTTCACTGACGGATTTGG
This sequence comes from Anomaloglossus baeobatrachus, assembly GCF_048569485.1. Lineage (NCBI taxonomy): Eukaryota > Metazoa > Chordata > Amphibia > Anura > Aromobatidae > Anomaloglossus > Anomaloglossus baeobatrachus. The sequence goes on from NC_134357.1 coordinate 586,051,707, forward strand.
CAAATTATGGCGACTCCTAGCCTTGCCGGGATCCGAAAGGCCCCTGCCCTGGTGCTGACTGTTCTTTGTATACTGCTCCGGTACCGCCGGGTCACCACCCGTCCACGGTCCTTTCGGCAACCTCCGAGCAATCTCTCCTGCAGACGGTCACCGCCGTCTGCCAACCTTGCTGTCTCAGTCCGGGGCACACACCCGGACTAACTTCAGGCTTCTTGCTGTCACTTTCTTCACTTTCTACTTCCACCCTGTCACTTGCTCCTTTACCACTTCCTTCTACTCTCAACTCTAACACTCATCTTCACTCCTCACTCTAGCTCTTCCCTGAGCTAACTGCCTGGTTTTCCCGCCTCCAGGGCTGTGAACTCCTCGGTGGGCGGAGCCAACCGCCTGGCCCACCCCCTGGTGTGGACATCAGCCCCTGGAGGAAGGCAACAAGGATTTTTGTTTTGACCTCGGTGTACCTGCAGGGAATGTGGGGTGCGTGTTGTGTTGTGACCTGTGACCCCTGGCTTGCCCAGGGCGTCACACCTACGTGACAAGATCCCTCATGGTGTGGCTGCAGCAGATAGAGACTCAATTAAAAAAATGACATTCTGAGGGACAATATTTTTTCCTCCCTACCTCTGGCTCAAGGAGCGGCTGACTTCCTGGCAATTGCTTCAGCCAACTCCATTAGACCATCGGCAAAGTCGGCGGCACTATCTAATTCCACCAGGAGAGGCTTAAAGGTGGCCGGGAGATGACCAGTCTCAATATAAACTTTGTTCCATCTCCGGCAGAAGAGACTTCTTGTTTGGGAAAGCCTTGGATGAGATTTTGGAGAAGGCTGGGGATAGTAAAAAAAAAATTCCCAGTTTCTCCTCAACTCAATTTAGGTGTCATTCCTTTCGGAAATGAAAATACCCCAGGAGGAAGCCCCTCAGAGGGCAGGATTCCTGGAAAGATTGTAGGAAGAGGCACCCAGGCTTTATGTTTGGCAGTCCTTCCACGGAAAGCGAGAAATTAACCCAGTGACATCATGACCCAGGTAGGACAAAGGCTCTCCTACTTTTTTCATGCCTTGGAAAAGATAACTTCCAGAGACTGGCTTAAGGGAGTAATAAGGCACGGGCTCAGGTTAGAATTTAATTCGACCCCCAAGGGGTCATTAATAATAGAGTCGCTCAGCAAGTCGGAGGAGAGACGACTCGCTCTGCAGCAGGAGATATTAGATTTCCTCCACAAAGGAGTCCTGGTGGAAGTCCTTAAGGAAGAGTAGGGCAGGGGATTCTACTCCCGCCTCTTCCCTGTTCCATAACCAGACGGGTCCTACAGGACAATAATCAATCTGCGTGGGCTAAACAAGCACCTAGTGCACCGTCTTTTCAAGATGGAGTCAATAACATCAGCAATAAAGATGCTTTTCCCAAATTTCTACATGGGGGTGTTAGACCTCAAGGACATGTATTACCATGTCCCTATTCTTCCATCTCATCAGAAGTTCCTGAGAGTAGCCCTCCCTTGGCAAGGAGGGTTAGGTAATTTTCAATTCAGGGCTCTACCCTTTGGTTTAGTCATTGCCCCAAGAGTATTCACCAAAGTGGTGGCAGAGACTATTATACCTTACGTGGATGATTTTTCGATAGTAGGACACTCAGAAGAACATTGCAGTGCCAAGATCCAGATAGTAACCAAGATCCTGGCAGACATGGGGTGGCTAAACCTAAAAATCAAGGCTATGACTATTAAAAGTACAGTCCTTTTTAGGACTGATTCTGGCTTCCCGGTCTCAGTTATGCCACTTGCATACAGAAAAGATCCTCAACATCCAGTCCTTGGTGTCCTCCAGGATAAGAGAGCCAATTACGACCCTCAGGAGAGTCATGTGTTTACTGGGATCCCTGACATCCTGCATCCCCCCCAGTGTTATGGGCACAGATCCACTCTCGTCCCCTGCAGTAGGAGGTGCTAAGAGCTTAAAAAAAAAAAAAAAAGGTTAGGGGGGTTCTCAGAAGAAAGGGTCTTAGACCCTCTGCAGTGGTAGTTAAATACCGTAAACCTGTCAGCAGTGGTCCCTTGAGTAGTTCAGGTCTCAGACATCATTACTACAGACTCGAGTGCATTTGGCTGGGGGGCCCATCTAAGGGGACAGTAGCCCAGGGGAAGTGGAGCTTCCAGGAGAGTCGGGTTTCTGCCAATCTTAAGGAATTATTGACTGTGGAAAGAGCCTTAAAGACATTTCTTTCTCTCTTACAGGGCCACCATGTCTGCTTTATGTCAGACAACAGGGTGTCAGTGTCTTATCTAAACCACCAGGTGGGCACTCGGTCTCTCACCCTAATGAACGCAGCTCAGGAATTTTTATCCTTAGCAGAGTCATTCTATTGCGCTTTCAGCCCAATACATAACAGGACTTCAAATGTAACTGCAGATTTTTTGAGCCGCAATCTGTTGCGACATGGGGAGTGGTGCCTGAACCTGGGAATCTTCAATCAGATAGTAGAACTTTGGGAGTCCCCGGTGGTAGACCTATTTGCCAGATGAGCCAACAAAAAAGTAGACAGGTTCTGTTCCCTGAATCCCCGTGAGGATCCTTGGGCAGTAGATGCCTTCCAGATTCATTGGGTCTCGGGCCTGCTTTATGTCTTTTCCCCGCTTGTGCTGATTCCAGTGGTTCTCAGGAAAATCTGGGAGGATCAAGCGAGGGCAATTTTGATCATGCCTTTCTGGACCAGGAGTCCTTGGTTTTTCTGGCTAAGAAAAATGTCTCTTTCAGAACCATGGATTCTTCTGGAGAGCCTGATCTTTCTCTCTCAGGGCCTGGCGTTTCCCCCTTAGGTTCCAGGCCTACATTTGACAGCCTGGAATTTGAGAGAGGCCTGTTAATGAGCCGTGGATTCTCCAGAAATCTGGTCTCTACTCTTTTGCAGAGCAGTAAGCCAGTTACCACTAAGATCTATGGTAGGATCTGGAGGAAGTTCCTCTCCTCCGCGAAAGAGCAACCTGTGGGGAAAGTTCCTTTGGGTTCCATCCTAGAGTTTTTACAGAAAGGTTCAGGTTTCAGCCTTGAGAGCCCTATTCAATTATGATTTAGCAGGGCATAGTTGGGTCAGGAGGTTTTTAAAGTCTTGTCAGAGAGCAGTCCCGCTCCCTTCCCTAAAAATTCATCCTTGGGATTTAAACGTATTGCTGGATTGTGTTACAGGGCCTCCTTTCGAACACCTTGCTCAAGCCTTTATAAAGCTCCTCAGTCTAAACCCTATCTTTCTAATAGCGGTGACCTCAGCCAAGAGAGTGAGCAACCTACAGGCCCTATCCTCCAATCTTCCATACACCCAAATTTCAGAGGATAGGATAATCTTAAGAACAGACCCTGCGTATTTACCCAAGGTAGCCAAATCCTTCCATATATCCCAGGAGATAATTCTGCCTTCTTTTTGTGCCACCCCAAGAATCAGAAAGAGGAAACGCTGCATACCCTGGATGTTTAGAGATGCACTGATTCAGTACTTCGAGACTACTACAGGGTGGAGGAGGAGTCGAGCATTGTTTATTTGTTTATAGGAGGCTAGGAAAGGCCTGGCAGCCTCTAAAAGTACTTTAGCAAGATGGGTCAAGAAAGTAATTAGTGTAGCCTATGTAGCCCAGAACATTCCGGTTCCAAAAGGCATGACAGTTCACACCACCAGAGCGGTGTTGACTTCCTGGGCCGAAAAGACGGAGGTACCTATTGACCAATTTTGTAAGGCTGCAACTTGGTCTTCCCCTTGCATCTTTTTTAATCACTATAGATAGGATTTTTCTTCCATGGTGGATTTAATGTTTGGTAGAAGGGTTCTACAAGTGGGATTCCCTCTGTAAGGTGCTTGAATCTATCAAAATCTCTCTAGTGGTGCTGTCATGGTGGAAGAGAAAAATGAAAATTACTTACCAGTAATGTTTTGTTTCCAGCGCCCATGACAGCACCATTGCTTCACCCTCTGCTTAGTTTTGGTTGTGTAGGGTCGAGGTGCTACATCTTAGTTTGTTATGTGTTGGTGGATGGAGGTTTATATTAATATTGTTTCCTGGTATTCCTCTCTTGCTCTGTAACCTAACTGCTGCGGGGGATAGGTACTGCCCTTTTATTTCAGTGGGTTCCATGTCCTAAGAGTCATGGACCTCTCTCTCTGGTGGTGCTGTCATGGGCTCTGGAAAAAAATATTACCAGTAAGTAATTTTGATTTTCAAGGTCCTGGAGTGGCCTAGCCAGTCTGCAGACCTGAACCACATGGAAAATCTTAGAGGGAGCTGAAACCTAATGTTGGATTTTCTGTCTTTTTTTTCTAATTATATCACAGTTCTAGTTACCTATGATAAAAATTACAGACCCGGGGGGTGTGGCTTGACATGGCCGAGTGAGGACGTGCACCATTCCAGCTCCACAGCACTTTCAGCACAATCCACCGGCATCAGACTATTAGAATGGGCAAAACTGGCATCAAGCGATCCAGGGCTCGCTCCTCTACCCGCCCGGGGCCACAGAGGAGCGACAACATCATTCCCTATCTGTCAGGAGCGAGGAGCCTGTCAGCCGAGGCTCCCATGCGGCGTGCTCAGGAGACGGAGCCGGGGGACGCGGCTGATATCCACGCGGCGGGGGAGACAGGATCCTGCCACCATCCGGAGCCAGCCGAGGCCACCGAGGAGAGGGGTGAGTGCCGGGATGCCCCGGGAGAAGTCCTGATCCCAGATCCTGGGGGACCCGCCATCACAAGATGGCCGACGGAGCCAGCAGAAGGCCGCACTGCCAGAAGGATCCCAGCAGGGAGAAGCACCAGGCGGCTCCTGCGGGGGGGAGGGAGACCCACGCAAAGTGCTGCTTACCCAGGCAGCTCCGATCTGTGACCATATCTCCGTTGGGTCACAGTGTGGAGGAAGCAGTGGAGGGCTAAATGAGGCCTATATAAATGCACAAGAGGATATACAAGCTGACAAAAGTCTCCCCTCCCCCCAGCCTACAGAGGACACAGAGGTGCCGGCGTGGGCACTGCCGGGGGGGACCCCCACCTCCAGCAACTCACCTCAGTGGTCGTCGGGCTCTTCCTGGGCAGGCAGCCCCCCCCGGGGCCCACATATGCTACCAGAAACGCTGCACTATCTTGCTTCGCTGGGCCCTAACCCACACCAGCCTGCTCCCCAGCAAACAGCGCTTGTGTCCTTGAAGGAGGGACCCCACATGTCCAGTGCACCACAATGGACTTTCTATACAAATCCGTGTGGCCCTTACCTGATGGGACCCCCCCCTGGCCCCTCCAATGGCCCCGGTGGGAGATGATAGGCAGGCCTCTTTGGCGGATCTCCGCACGCTTCTTCAGGCAATACCTACTAAAAATGATATAATGGCCTTGGCAAACCAGGTGGTGGCGGAGTGCAAGCAGGAATTTGCACAATTCCGATCAGACCTTTCATCTCTCGCCTCCAGAGTGGATGATCTCTCTTCCGCCCAAGATTCTAATACTGCTTCCATACAAGTGCTGCAAACCAAATTACAAGACCAATCCAAGCAATTGTTTTCCTTACAACAAAATATTGATGATCTGGAAAATCGAAACAGAAGAAATAATCTCCGTGTAAGGGGCTTGCCCGAATCCATCGCTCCAGCGGACATTCCCTCAGTTTTGATCTCCATTTTCAACAACCTCCTCAAGCGCCCACCGGGAACCAGAATTGAGCTTGATAGAGCCCATAGGGCGCTCCGTCCCATAGATCCAGAGGACCCCAGACCAAGGGACATTGTGTGCCGCGTCCACTTCTATGGACTTAAAGAAGCCATCCTGCAGGCGGCCAGAAAGAAATCCAGCCTTGCCCATAATGGGATGCCGATAAGGATCTTACCGGACTTATCCAGACATACCCTGGCCCAAAGAGCGGCCCTTAAACCCCTGCTGGACTCCCTGAAAGAGAGGGGGATCCAGTTCCGGTGGGGCTTTCCCTTTTCCTTGTCGGTCCGCAGAGGTTCTATAAATCATGTCCTGCGTTCCCCGGAGGACTTACCAGCATTTTTGTCCGGACTGGACTTGCCAACTATGACTCTCCCCCTCTGGCCCGACACTGTGCTTCGTTCCTGGCACCCGGGAAGGAGCTCTGGGCCACCCAAGAATCCAACAGCCCGTGTGCAGTTGACGGGCCTGCCACAGATGGTGGCTCGGCCTGGAGAGAGGAGGCACCTGTGCCCGGGTCCCCAGAGGTCACGAGACCAGACCTGAGCGGACTACTTGTGTCCAACAGAAGGGTGACTGGTGTCTTGGGTTCCTCCTAGTGAGCCCAACCGCCCTACACCTGGGAGGATGATTATAGGGGGAGGGACGACCTGAGACCCTCTATGTGGCCCTTGTTCGATTTAAGGTTCCCTCTCTTAGGTTATTTGCCCAGAAGTTCAAGTATTAATTGCCTACTCGGATGCCGGTGTTTCATATAGTATCATCCGTTTATTAGTGCTTACTGTTTTTTTCCTTTTACAGGAGCTGTTCTCATGTTATGCCTTGCCATTTTCTCCCCCACATAGGTCGGGAACCTCTGGCCTGCCGGTTGGTGCTGGGCATGCTCCCACGGTGCGCAATTGAGCGCCTTAAGTTAAGCGCAGAGACTGTCCCTCTGCTTGTTTGTGTGTTCTCTGTTTTCTCATCTCTTGTTCCTTTTCTGCCTTCTCTTTCTTCTGCTCGCTCTAGCGACGGGCACCCTCCGCTGAGGTCGCGACCCAGTTTATATACGAGTGCAGAACCCTGATTACGTCATAAATGGCAAATTTAAACATCGCCTCCTTCAACGTGAAAGGTTTCAACAAGCCGGAGAAAAGGGCACAGATTCTGTACCACCTCCACAAACGTAAGATACACATAGCTTGTTTTCAGGAGACCCACTTTAAGACCAACCATTCTCCTAAGATTAAAAACAAATATTACCCTACTTGGTTTTTTGCCAATAATCCAGAGTCACGTTCAAAGGGGGGGGCAATTTCAGTGCATAAATCGCTGCCCCATCAAATCCTGGACCTCAAAATAGATGAGGGTGCCCGCTACATTATCCTGTCATTGTCCCTGGGTGACCATATTTTTACGGTTATTAACGCATACGCCCCTAACCAAGGTCAGGACCTGTTTGTCACCGGCCTGGTGGATACCGCCCTGCCTTTGGTGAGAGGTACGGTACTTTTGTGTGGGGATTTGAATGTGACATTGGACCCGGCGCTAGATAATTCTAAGGGTAAATCCAGTCTCTCCTATACATTTATCAAGCGGATTAAGAGGTCATTACTACATCTACAAGTGTTCGATGCGTGGCGAATACAACACCCCTCAGAGAGGGACTACAGTTTTTATTCACACCCGCAGGATTCTTACAGCCGCCTGGACTACATCCTGGTTCAGCATGTTGCGCTGTCCTGGCTCTCATTCACGGGGATCGGAAACATCCTGTGGTCAGATCATGCCCCGGTGTTTTGCTCCATACGTGTCCCCTCCTTGTCGAGGATGATGGGGTCGTGGCGGCTGAATGAATCCCTGCTCCTGGATGAGCCCTGTGCCTCAGATATACGTGCTTCTATTTCCAATTTTAGGGTGGATCACATGTCGGACACTACGGCACCCTCTTTCAAGTGGGAGGCCCTTAAATGCGTCCTACGGGGTGTATTAATTAAACATGGTGTGAGGATTAAAAGACTGAGAGCCCAGGCTATAAAAGAAGCCCTACAGAAGGTCGCAAACTTAGAACTTCTTCACAAGCGGGCACTGAGTGCTCCCACTTTGAGGGCGCTTCTGGGGGCGCGACTGGAGGTTAAGAAACTGATGGACTCAGCATACAGCCATATTATCCAACTAGGTAAAAGTCGATTTTATGAATTCGGGGACAAACCGGGTAGAATGTTAGCCAATGCGATGCGGGCCAAAAAAGCGACATCTCTTATTTCCTGTGTTAAAAATTCCCTGGATAAGTTGGTGCACACTACACCCGATATCGCTAGCGCCTTCCACAACTATTATTCTAAGCTATATAACCTGACCCCACCACCGGTGGCACTCCTCCCCCCCCCCCCCCCTCCCCATTTAAAAAACTGGCTAGAACCATAATTGATGATTTAGAGGCCCCGTTTGGATTGGAGGAACTTCTGCAAGTCATCCGGGACACACCTACAAATAAGAGCCCAGGCCCAGATGGCCTGACAGCCAAATTTTATAAAGCCTTTCCGGAACTTCTCGCCCCTCTAATGCTGGAATCCTTTAACTCTATTTCGGAGGTTGCATCCTTTCTGGCTGATGCCACGTTAGCACACATTACGGTCATCCCTAAGACAGGGAAGGATCCGCACACGTGGGAACTACAGGCCAATTTCCCTACTCAATGTGGACCTCAAATTGTATGCCAAACTTATTGCTAACAGATTGAACCCCCTCCTGCCGGACTTGATACACCCGGACCAGGTGGGTTTTGTCCCTGGAAGAGAAGCCAGGGACAACACCCTGAAAACCCTGGACATCATCCATTATGCTCATATTAAGAAACTGCCACTCATGATACTGTCACTGGACGCGGAAAAGGCTTTCGACAGAATATCATTGGACTCGCTCTCGCAAACCTTGCACCACTTGGAGTTGGGCCCCAACATCACTTCTAAAATACTGGCACTCTATCGTTCCCCGTCAGCACGTATAAAAATTAATGGTACTCTGTCCGCCCCCTTTACTATACGCAATGGGACTCGACAGGGATGCCCCCTGTCCCCCTTATTATACATTCTGGTGATGGAGCATTTGATGGCGGCTCTTCGGACCAGCCCGGACATTCGGGGAATTAAAATAGCGAATAGTGAATATAAATGTTCGGCATTCGCCGATGATCTTCTGATTTATCTCTCCAACCCTTTGGTTGGACTCCCGGTGTTGATGTCCGAGCTGGAGCGATTTGGGAAGTGGTCTGGTTTCAAAATTAATCTTGACAAATCAGAGGCTCTGAATGTGACCCTACCCCAATGTCAGGTTTCTTCGCTGCAGTCCGGTTTTCTCTTCAGATGGCCCTGTGGCGACAGTATTGGTTACCTGGGTATTACTATTCCGTCTGACCTCTCCAGGCTGTTCTGCCTTAATTTCCAACAATTTGCTATTAGGCTGGAGAAGGATCTTGCGACGTGGCATCCGGGGGTCTTGTCTTGGTTTGGCAGGGTTGGTGCACTCAAGATGACTGTACTTCCTAGACTACTATATCTCCTGCAGATGGTGCCCGTTCATGTCCCTGCGTCGTTCTGGCGCAAAGTTCAGCAATTATTTATCCAATTTATATGGTCCAAGGGCCGTCCTAGAATTCGCGGAGCGGTTCTGTCCCGCCCGAAGGATGCGGGTGGCCTGGGGCTACCGAACTATAGGAGGTACCATCAAGCGGCAGCCCATGCGAGGGTTCTTGACCTGTTGCATGGTAGGGGTTCCAAGTTATGGGTAAACATTGCTCACGATGCATGCACCTTGTCAGTACCAACCCTGCCTTGGACCTGGCCCTTTTTGAACAAGAACAAACTCATGGTGGTTTATAGTGTGAGGCAGACCTTGCGAACCCTGCATGCTCCCGGGGGGAAAAATACTCTGATCCAGCCACTAGGCCCGTTGATGCCAATAACCGATAACCCGAAGTTCCCCCCTGGTGCGTCTAATGCCCTTTTCCTGGGCGGTACCAGACAGGCCCCGCTACGCGTGCTCCACGTGGCACCCCAGGGGACGGTTCTCCCACTCACTCTGGTCTTGGGGGACCGCCCGCTGAGGCCACGCTATCATTTTGAATATGCACAGCTTCAGCACTTCCTTTCATCTGCTAGTCAGTCACACGAGCCCACACAACCTATGTCACCCTTTGAAAATCTATGTACCTCGAGTCCCAGCCCCAAACACTCTATCTCGGGCATTTATAAGTTACTGACCATCAATGACTCGGTCCACCTTCCTCCCTTTTGCAGAGCTTGGGTGAATGATCTTGGACAGGAGTTCTCTAGAGAACAAAGGGACCGCTGCTTCCATCCATCTCACAAGTCAGCAACTGCCACCAGGTCCCAGGAGACAAGTTATAAAGTTGTCTCAAGGTGGTATAGGGTCCCCTCCTTGCTTCACAGGTGGTGCCCGGGGGTCCCAGATGTGTGTTGGCGTTGCGGACGGCAACATATATGGTGGTCATGTACAGTCCTGGCTGCCTTTTGGGACAGTGTCTTGAGAGCGACTCAGGAGATCTCGGGGGTGGCGGTGCCGAGACAACCCGAGGCCGTTCCCCTATATATGTTCTCGCTGCCAAAAAAAAATATATAAACAATCGCTACTCAGGCACCTCCTTCAGGCGGCCAAGACCGTTATACCTCGCCACTGGAAGACCACCGAGTCGCCTTCTGTGGAAGAATGGATAAGTGAGGTGGACTTAATCTACCGGATGGAGCGAATTCTGGCCCAATCTCGTAATGATGTTGAGACCACCGTTACAAAGTGGCCCCATTGGGAATCTTTCCTGACTAGTCCTAGTTTCTGTAACGCGAGGTAAAGTGTGACATGCACTCGTGTGAACGAAGTGAGACCTTCTTGAGTGCTATTTAATTATGGGTCTTGGTCTGGACGGACGGGGGTGTTCGTGGCATACCTCTCTTCTTTTCTATTTCTCTCCCCTCCTTCTTCACTCTTTCCTTCTCTCCTTTAAGTGATTCCTGCCTATAATGCTATGGAATATGGAGTATTATTATTATTATTATTATTATTATTATTATTATTATTATTATTGAGTGCACCTTGATGCTACTCTCTCTACTTTGTATGTCAATGATCAATGATTGGAATTGCTTATGTTATGTTATGAAAATCAATAAAAATGTTAAATTTAAAAAAAAAAAAATAAAAAAAATTACAGACCCTCCATTCTGTGTAGGTGGTAGGTAACTTGTAAAGTCGGTAGAGAATCAATCACTTACTGTATTTTCCCCACTCTGTGTGTGTGTGTATGTATCTGTGTCTGTGTATATATATATATAGTATAACAGTATATGTATATATATCCCATCCAGGGAGAGTTGGAGAGAGATTTAGTTACTATCCCAGGTAATTCCGGCTACTGCAGCTAGTGAGAAATATAAGTAAATCACCCCCTATCCCTTTTCTCAATAGCCCCAAAATTGTGACTTTACTCTCATGACAGAAGCTCATCACACATAAGAATCTTCTCTGTGACCTCTAGATGTGTGAAGTGCTCGCATTATTGCTTCACACCGATATCACAACTGTAGTAATTGTATTTTATATGTTCTTACACCGGCTTATCTTCTCATTCAGATCCCTACAATATCGGATCCTCTCAGTGGAGATCTTCTATATAATTGTTCTACTTGACCCATCAAGGATGGACAGAGACAGCGAGAAGATGGTGGAGAGGATATTACACCTCACCCTAGAGATCCTCTTCCGGCTTACTGGAGAGGTGAGAGATTCTAATGACGTCACATTACATCATTCTTATCTATGGGAATAACAGATGGACAGAACTGGAGAGGTGAGGACTCTGGAAATGTCTGGAGTGAGATTTATTACTGTGTCTCTCCATAACCAGGATTACACAGTAGTGAAGAAGACCTCTAGTGAACGCTGTCAGGCCCCTGTGTCTGAGGGATGGGGAAGACCCCTGAGCCCAATCACGGGGCCTCCACCTCACCCCCCGATACATGAGGACATCAATGACCAGAAGATCCTAGAACTCACCTACAAGATGATTGAGCTGCTGACTGGAGAGGTGACACTGCTGGGAATGCTGGGACATTATACAGGAACGCTATGAAGGGATCGGGGGTGACGGTATCATTGTATGTGTCAGGTTCCTATAAGGTGTCAGGACGTCACCGTCTATTTCTCCATGGAGGAGTGGGACTATTTAGAAGGACACAAAGATCTGTACAAGGACGTCATGATGGTGGATCCCCAGCCCCTCACATCACCAGGTAATAGACAGGACTAAATACACACAGCCTATAATTATCTGTATGTAAGGAATGAATTCAGTCCCTGTATGTGTTTCCTTCAGGTCTATCCAGTAAGAGGACAACACCAGAGAGATGTCCCCGTCCTCTTCTCCCACAGGACTGTAAACAAGAAGACCCCGATGTTCCTCAGGATGTGTTTCCTCCAGCTCTATCCAGTAAGAGATATCTACTCATGTACTTTCTGCACTAATTTTGTGTTTACATTTTTAGACTTTCTGCTCTGTTTTTTTTTCAGCTGTATTTTCTTTGCTTCTGCTTCTTCTGCTGTTTGTTTCTAGTGCCTTCTCTATGTTATTATGATGGCAACTCAAAGACCTGCAGAGGGTCCATCAGTTGTATTCTAAAGTTGATTGTTTAAGGACCTTTGATGACTGCAATGTAATTAGACATGATGTAACAAAATGTCTCTTAATTACAGTAGTCTAAATGAACTGACCAGAAGACAGGCGGGTATGCAGGACTGGCATTAGGGGAAAGAAAGTGCAAACTGAGCAATTTCACAGGGCCCCCCATTCTCCTAGCGGCCCCAGTGTTTATGTGCCTATTATCGGACTGATTAAGGACCTTTTTGACAATGTCTTTGATCACATGCTCTAAAGGAGAAACTACCGTTCCCTCCCCTTCTGTATATGCTGGCTGTACTATTTCATTAATGCCTGCTATAGTTTACCTATACTAGTCTGGTGAGGTGTTGTGATCCAGACTTACAGGTGGTTGTGGTGCATTACTGCTGTGAGCTGTTGTGATGTTAACCCTTGTTGTATTTTTGTTCCTGCCTTCCTGCTCTTGATTTTTTCCTTGGTCTCACACTGTTTTAGTTCTGTGAGTTTTCAACGTGTCCCGTCTGTCTTAATCTGTGTTTTCTGCCTGTCTTAATTTGTGTTTCCATCATATTCCTGTCCCTTCCTTCCCTGGGTGAATAACAGATTAGATCTGGTCAGGAGAATAGTAAGGCACGGGACTCTGGCATCTCCATCTTCAGAGGTAATCCAGAGGTTAGAAATAGCTTAGGGTCCCGTAGCGTGAGGGACATTATAGGAGTGCCCTATCCCTCATTATCCTGCAGTCACATTGTGAAAATCAATCAGATTATTTACTGTAGCACATTCCAGAGAACTGGTGCTACTGGAGAGATATCTTGGAGACAGGAATGGGAGATCCGAACTAACGAAGATGTAACTCTTATGCCTGCTTTACACACTTCAATAAATCTTTCAATCCGTCGTCGGGGTCAAGTTGTAAGTGACGCACATCCGGCATCGTTCGTGACGTATTTGCGTGTGACACCTACGTGCGATCAAGATTGAACGCAAATACGGTGATCGCATACACTTCGTTTATTCCTCATACATTGGACGTTTTGTTGCACGAACCTAGTCAATTGAAACGTGTGACATCCCTCATACGATTTTGATGTCTGAGGCTATGTGCGCAGGTGTGCGCTCTGCACCGCAGCTTAAAAAAGGTCCGCTTCAGAGCGCAGCTGAAAAGCTGTGTTCTGAAGCGCCTCACAATGTCTGTCATGCACTAATCTCTGTCAGTCGGTCACTATCTCTGTCCCTCTCTCTCTGTCCATGTCAGTCTATCCCTCTTACCCCCCCTCTCATACTCACCGATCCCCGATCACCGGCGCGGCTCTGCACGGCGTTCACACTGCTCCGGCGGCTTTTACTGTTTTGAAAAAGCCGGCCGCCCATTAAACAATCTCGTATTCCCTGCTTACCCCGCCCACCGGCGCCTATGATTGGTTACAGTGAGACACGCCCCCCACGCTGAGTGACAGGTGTCACACTGCACCCAATCACAGCAGCCGGTGGGCGTGTCTATACTGTGTAGTGAAATAAATAATTAAATAATTAAAAAAAAAGGCGTGCGGTTCCCCCCTAATTTTAAAACCAGCCAGATAAAGCCATATGACTGAAGGCTGGTATTCTCAGGATGGGGAGCTCCACGTTATGGGGAGCCCCCCAGCCTAACAATATCAGCCAACAGCCGCCCAGCATTGCCGCATACATTATATGCGACAGTTCTGGGACTGTACCCGGCTCTTCCCGATTTGCCCTGGTGCGTTGGCAAATCGGGGTAATAAGGAGTTATTGGCAGCCCACCGGCTGCTGTGATTGGGTGCAGTGTGACACCTGTCACTCAGCGTGGGGGGCATGTCTCACTGTAACCAATCATAGGCGCCGGTGGGCGGGGTAAGCAGGGAATACGAGATTGTTTAATGGGCGGCCGGCTTTTTCAAAACAGTAAAAGCCGCCGGAGCAGTGTGAATGCCGTGCAGCGCCGGAGATCGGGGATCTGTGAGTATATGAGAGAGGGCTGCTCAATTCAGTTACTCAGGAGTTTAGCGGTCACCGGTGAGCCCTTCACAGGTGACCGCTAATCAGGACGCGACACAGACAGAGCCGCAGCATGACAATGAAGTCGGGTGAGGTTCACCCGAGTTCATTCTGATCGTGCGGCTCTTTCTGTGCTGTCAACTACCATTCACCGCTGCTACATGGCTGTCTGCTGTCAGCGGCCATGTAGCAGAGCTGAATGGCAGATGACATAGTAAAAACGCATCCCTACACATTACACACGCTTGTCAAGTCAATAAATAAAAAAAAAAAAAAAAAAAAAGGTGCCCAATGCATACGTCACAGAACACATGATCTAAAGGATCGCACACAAAATTGATCAATTTAACATAACTACTAACGCTCTTGTGACAGCAAGTGAACGACCTACGTGCAATCTCATTCAATCGCATATGCGACCTGGGCGTGTCACATCGCATACGAGATCGCACACCTAATTGTAAGGTGTAAAGCAGGCTTTGGATGTCGAAATTGGACAAAAAATTCAGAATACATGTTTTCCAAATTTAATTGCTGATGTGATCATTTAAAAAAAATAAATTACATTCAAGATAATATCGTTATAAAATAATAACATTGTATTTATTTTTAGCAGATGACTGTATTGGGAGTTCACATGGACCTCTAATATCTTCAGAATTTGTAAAAGATGATACATATGAAGAGCATGCTTTTGTCCCAGATATACCTCCAGTCCTTCCTCAGAAAGCTCTATCATCTGATCTTTTCAAGCAAGTCCAAAATTCCGATTTATCACAGAATTGTAAACAAAATAAAAGTTACGGAAGGGATGTGGAACATGAAACGGCTCCTACAAAGGAGAAGCCATTTTCATGCTCAGAATGTGGAAAATGTTTTTCTCGGAAAATAATCCTTGCTAACCATCAAAAAAATCACTCTGCGGAGAATCCATTTTCATGTTCAGAGTGTGGGAAATGCTTATTTCAGAAATCAGACCTTGTTAGACATCAGAAAATTCACACAGGGGAGAAGCCATTTTCATGTTCAGAGTGTGGGAAATGTTTTATTCAGAAATCAGATCTTGTTGTGCATCAAAGATCTCACACAGGGGAAAAGCCATTTTCATGTTCAGAGTGTGGGAAATGTTTTATTCGGAAATCAGACTTTGTTAGACATCAGACAATTCACACAGGGAAGAAGCCATTTTCATGTTCAGAGTGTGGGAAATGTTTTATTCGGAAATCAGATCTTGTTGAGCATCAAAGAATTCACACAGGGGAGAAGCCATTTTCATGTTCAGAGTGTGGGAAATGTTTTATTCGGAAATCAGATCTTGTTGAGCATCAAAGAATTCACACAGGGGAGAAGCCATTTTCATGTTCAGAGTGTGGGAAATGTTTTATTCAGAAATCACATCTTGTTTCACATCAGAAAAATCACACAGGGGAGAAGCCATTTTTATGTTCAGAATGTGGGAAATGTTTTATTCATAAATCAGCTTTTGTTAGTCATCAAAGATCTCACACAGGGGAGAAGCCATTTTCATGTTCAGAGTGTGGGAAATGTTTTATTCAGAAATCACATCTTGTTTCACATCAGAAAAATCACACAGGGGAGAAGCCATTTTTATGTTCAGAATGTGGGAAATGTTTTATTCATAAATCAGCTTTTGTTAGTCATCAAAGATCTCACACAGGGGAGAAGCCATTTTTATGCCTGGAATGTGGCAAATGTTTTACTAGGAAATCAAGTCTTGTTGATCATGGAAAACGTCACACAGGGGATAAACCATTTTTATGTTCTGAATGTGGAAAATGTTACTCTCAGAAATCGGATCTCATTAAACATCTGAAGAAGCTGCACAGGGAAGGAACCTTTTTCATGTTGTGAATATTTGAAATGTTTAACAGGTAAATCAAGTCTTGTTGACCATGAGAAAAAGCACAGAGCGGAGCAGCAATTCTTTCATTCGTAATTTGCCAAATGTTTTTTAATCATTAGTCAGGTACTGTTGTCAGATGAGTCACAAGGGAGAAGCCATCATGATGTACTATAATTTAAAGTGTTTTATCCAAAAATCGGCTACAATTGCTCAAATAAGAATTGGTGAGGGAAAGAACCATTTTCTTTCTTTTTAAACTTATCGTATTTTTCGGACACACCTAGGTTTTGAAGGAGGAAAATAGGAAAAACATTGAAGCAAAAAAATGTAGTCATGAAGCACTGTTATGGAATCTGCTTCTGACACTGTTAAGGGAGTAATATCCCCCAATTTCAAGCGCATTTTGTTTGATGTTCTCCTTAAATAGTGCCTATGACAAATCTGTGACTACCTTTTTTATTACTAAATTAGTGGAGAGCACAGATTAGTGAATTTACTAAATATAATCCAGTACCAAAACCTTTGGAAGAGTCCCTAAACGAACTTCCAGGTTGTGAGATCCCACAACCCTCAGAGATCACTCTCACCATGAAAGAGTGAGCACTACGACCCCAGCGCTGCATGATCCTTCTTAAGTAGTTCAGTAAAATCTTATAAAAGTATGTGACCGCGCTGGATTAGTTGAGAGAGCAATGTCTCGTGCTTAGAGCAGCTGCAGATCCCACTCTGCATACTGAGATCCCACAAAATGGAAATTCGGGCTCTATTTTGCTAGTAAGTTGGGTATTTCGAGAGACTTCAGGAACATTTGTGAAAGGTTTGCTTTATTTACTAAAAAGCGCATCCCCAGATTGGAGATAGGAATATGGTATATAGTTGCATTTCAAAACGTGTTGGTTTGTTAATAAATGCTTGTAAAATATATATTCTTCATGCCTATCTTTCTCTTTTGTGTAGATTTGATGATTTTCCTCAGAACCTCTGGAGCTGAGGCAGAGCTGTAGACATTTCGCACAAAAATAGTGAGGGGATTTCACAGAGCTGTAATGGCCGGTGGACAATCAAGTGGCAGCGAGTGTTAGAAAATACCAGAGATTGTGTTGTTATCTGACAGTTCTCTGATTCTGCAGCAGCAAACTCTATGACCCTGGGAAACTGTCAGTTTTCCTCTCAGTTGTCAGCCTCTCACTTCCTTTATAAACCTCACCCTGGGGTGCTTTAGGTGCAGTTTATAGTTGTTCCCGGCTGCGGTCTGCAGCAGTCGTCTCTTTCTGTTGTTCCAGAGACGTCTGTGGTAGCTGCTCCTAAGAGAAGTGTTTGATTTTTGCTATGTACTTGGGCTCAGTAGCATTTGTGTTTCCCCTGTATTGTTTCCTTTTGTCACCCTTACCATTAGGGGTGTTGACGAAGAGCTCATACCCTCCATCCTTACTTCGGGCCGATTTCAGGGTTTGCAAGGGGTGAGGTATTCCTGCTTGGCGAAAGGTTCGGAACCTGTATAGGGTTGGTGAGGGCAGGGAGATTGAGCTGCAACTTATTGTCAGGGGTCACCACTTCACCCTTTCCCTCGTGCATTCTTTTCCCCTTCCCTTTGTATTGTATTATACGGCTGGTATAGCTTCTATCCCCAGCCGTGATGGGAGAATTGAATCGCACTATGCATCCTAGATATGTGGAAGTTGTTAAAACACTATGGTCTCAATTTATCAGAACTTTAAAGCCAAACAAGTGGCACAAAATTTTTGAAAAGTCACAAAAATTTGGATCAAATATGTCTGATAACCTAGTGGTTATTTTCTCTAGTCACCCTCCACGGCAGCACACAGGAGGTTAACTCTCCGTCCTAAAAGGGACAGGAAACACAAAGAGGTTAAATAACCCCTCCCCACCTCTCATCTCCAGTGTTGTTCCCGGGCCCTATGGGGGCACAAAGAGATTACCTGCGGTGCTTTCGGACACTCCGGTACTGTCGCATAATGGATGCGACAGTCCCGGGGCAGCTGCGGCTGATATTCTCGGCTGCGGGAGGGTGGGCATTAATCCTGGCCCTCGCCCTCCCCAGTCTGAGAATACCGGGCCGCCACTGTGTGTTTACCGTGGCTGGAAGGTAAAAATACGGCGGAGCCCACGTGTTTTTTTTTTTTTTATATGTCCGTTTAATTTGTATGTGTGTTCTATATGTCTGTGTGTGAGTGCGATGTGTGTGTATTCTATGTCTGTGATGTATGTGTGTGTGTGAGTGTGATCTGTGTGTGTTTACTCTCTGCTCTGCTTCCTCTTCCTGTCATAATGACATCACTTCCCTGCAAACCGCAGGCAGTGATGAACATTACGTCCCGAAACCGCGAAATACCGGAGGGAATAACGCAGGAAAACGCAATGAACCGCACAGAATTTGCTGCCTGCGTTATTCCCTGCGGGATTTCACGATTACATTGCAGTCAATGGAGTGAAATGCCGCAGCGACGTGTGGAAAGAAGTGACATGCAATTGTTTTTGCTGCGGCAATCCCACAGCAAAACATGCAGCTGTCAAAATCCGCATAGTGCGCACAGCATTTTTTTCCGATTTTCAGGTTTTGCTGGTGAATCACTGCAGAGATGTTATGAACATAACATGCAGCGAAACATGCAGAAAAACCACAGGAAATCCACGGCAAAAACCGGCAAGTGTGCACAGGACCTAAGGGTCACATCCATCCCCATCCATAATGGGGGAGGTGGTAGCATTTCTAAGAAATCAGCACATCTATATAGTTCTTTACCTCGACGACTTCATGGTAGTGGCCTCCTCTGCCCAGTTGCTCAACCAACATATCCAAACAACACTCTGGTTACTACGCAGACTTGGATGGGTCATAAACCCTCAAAAGTCAGATCTCCTTCCCTCTACAAGAAAGATCTTCCTCTTGGAAGTGCTGTTGGACTCTGTCAAACAAAAGTCCTTCCTTCCTATCAACAAACAGTTGGGAATAAAGAACAAGGGTTCGTCTCTGCATGGCCAATGAGTTGTCACCCTGAGGTTCGCAATGTCAGTGCTGGGATCTATGACATCGTGCATCACAGCGGTGTCCTGGGCTCAGGCCCACTCACACTCCCTACAGGTTCACATTCTTGCATCTTGGGACGGTGCCCAGAGGTCCCTGAACAAGGAAATATCCCTGCCGTGTCTGGTAAAAACATCCTTGCTGTGGTGGATGGTTCCCACCCATCTGCAAAGGGGAGTATATTGGAGTCGAGAGCCATTAGTGACAGTTACCACAGATGCCAGCCAGAGAGGCTGGGGAGCAATCGTCTCTCAAGTTCCCTTCCAAGGCCTCTGGTCCCAGGAAGTCAGCTGCCAGTCCTCGAATTACCGAGAGCTGGAAGCCATCTACCAGGCACTCAGAGCAGCGTACCTCATGCTCCAAGGGGTACATGTGATGGTGTACTCGGACAATATGACGTTTATGGCTCACCTTCGTCATCAGAGAGGCACGTGCCACCGGAGTCTACAAAGGATTTCCGCAATAATATTTTCTTAGGCAGAGCGGCATCTCCTATCACTATCGGCCGTCCATTACAGAGGTTCTGCAAATACTCAAGCGGATTATCTCAGCAGGAAGGATGTTCATCCGGGGAAATGGTCCCTGCATCCAGAAGTATTCCGCACCTTAGTCCTAAGGGGGGGATTGCCGGAGGTGGATCTCTTTGCGACCCGGCAAAACACAAAGGTAGAATTTTTTTTCACAAGATCACAACGATCAGGCGCTAGCAGTGGATGCCTTCTCCCTTCCTTGGAGGTTTTGACTAGCCTATGCCTTTCCACCAATTCCGTTACTGCCAAAGACTCTGCAGAAGATAAGATCAGACAGAGTAGCTACCATACTGGTCGCTCCACTGTGGCCCAGGAGAAGCTGGTTTGGGGCCCTTGTCCCCTTATCTCAGGACGGCCCCTTCTTATTGCCTCAGGTTCCTGATCATCTCCATCAAGGTCCGCTCTTTCACCAAGACCTTAAGAGACTGAACTTGGCAGTGTGGCTTCTGAACCCGTTATTCTGAGAGCCAGGGGCCTGTCAGAAAGAATCATTGAGACGCTACAGGAGAGCTGTAAGCCTGTCACTAATCTTATCTACTTTAAAATCTGGAAAACCTTTACCGCCGGGTGCAGTCCTCGAGTACCTGATCTGTTCCATCCAAATGTGGCTCACATCCTGGACTTTCTACAGTCGGGCCTTGAAAAAGGTCTCAGTCCCAGCACTCTTAAGGTCCAGGTATCAGCTTTGAGTGCTTATTTTGATCAAGACCTGGCAAACCATCGCTGGGTAAAACGATTCCGGTCTTCGGCGGTCAGATCTTGTCCTAGGCAACTCCCTATAGTCCCTCCCTGGGATCTCAGACTCCCTTTTAATTTCTGCCTTCCTCATCCTTAAGATTCCTATCCTGGAAAACTGCCTTCTTGATTGCGATCACCACGGCCAGACGAGTGGGCGAGATCCAGGCTCTTACCATACGAGAGCCTTATATGAAGATTCTTGATGATTGAATTGTCTTCTATCTGGATCCTTCCTTTCTCCCAAAGGTGGTGTCTGACTTTCATAAGAACTAGGAAATTATCTTGCCTTCCTTTTGCCAGAACCCAGCTAACCAGAGAGAGATGGACTTTCATTCCCTTGATGTACGTAGAGCAGTGATGCTCTACCTACAAAAGACTGAATCCTTCAGGAAGGATTCCAACCTTTTCATTCAGAGTGTGGGA
This sequence comes from Anomaloglossus baeobatrachus, assembly GCF_048569485.1. Classification (NCBI taxonomy): domain Eukaryota; kingdom Metazoa; phylum Chordata; class Amphibia; order Anura; family Aromobatidae; genus Anomaloglossus; species Anomaloglossus baeobatrachus. The sequence continues at coordinate 586,072,657 of NC_134357.1, forward strand.
CGGAATACTGGGAAGAAGACAGCCAAGGGCAAATTATCCTACTGGATAAAGAACGCTATCAAGGAAGCATACACCCAGGGCCTCCTTCCTCCGGATCACTTAACAGCACATTCCACACGGTCGATGTCAGTTTCCTGGGCCAAGAGGGCAGAAGCTTCCATCGATCAGATTTGCAGAGCAGCTACCTGGTCCTTTGTCCATACATTCATCAAGCATTACCGATTAGACTGGCTTTCTAATCGGAATTTGGCCTTTGGTCTAAAGGTCCTACAGGGTGCGGTCCCTCCCTAACAATTTTCGTTTTTACTCCTCCTGTGTGCTGTCGTGGAGGGTGACTAGAGAAAATGGAATTTATCATACCGTTAATTCCGTTTCTAGGAAACCCTCCACGACAGCACAATTATTCCCTCCCTATCAATTTAATTTTTTTAATTTAAGCTTATTTCTGAAATAAAATATTTAGACCATTCATGCATTTTGTGGTTACTTGGAAAAACACTGGAGATGGGAGGTGGGGATGGGTTATTTAACCTCTTTGTGTTTCCTGAGCCTATTAAGGCCGCTTTAAATGCTTCAATAGATCTTACAATCTGTCAGCGGGGTCACGTCGTAAGTGACGCACATCCGGCATCGTTAGTGAGGTAATTGCGTGTGACACCTACATGCGATCATGATTGAACGCAAAAACGTTGATCGCATACACGTCGTTCAGTTCCTAAATATTGTACGTGTTGTTGTACGTAACAAGTCAATTGTAACTTGTGACACCCTTCAAACGATCTTTGAAATCGAATGTATCAACGTCATATGCTTTGGAGGTGTGTCGTTACACGACATGCTTTACACCCCCCACCCCCCGCTAATTGATTGCACATGTGTTACGGCTTCCTCAGTCTTTAACAGACTTTCTCCACTGCGGTCAAAGACTACATTTATGTATGTATCTGTTCCTGGTGGACAATTTTATAGGCAAGACAATCACACGCATAGTTCAGGTATAGATTATAAAACAAATTGCAAACGTATTTGCGTGATTAAAAAAAAAAAAATGGTTTAACCAAGAGGAAAGAAAACTTCTCTTCCACACCAGAGAAAAGGAATGGCCTATGTAGACATCAGAGTGCACATGATCTAAAAGATCGTACAACATATTGATAAATTTTGCAAAGATTTCTAATTCACGTGTGACGGCAAATACACGACCTATGAATGATCTCAGCAGATCGTATATGCGACCTGGGCGTGGCACATTGCATACGAGATCGCACACTTAATTGTAAGGTGTAAAGTAGGCTTTAGAGTTAACCTCATGTGTGCTGCCGTGGAGGGTTTCCAAGAAACCGAATTAACGGTACGATAAATTCCATTTTTTGCGCGGCTACCCACAAATTGAGATGAGCGGACCCGCTGGAGTTCGGGTTCAGCTTTTTCAGACTGACTTTAGATAAAGTTCAGTTCGGAATCGGATTTGACCAGAACCCCAATGAAAGTCACTGATTGGGTATTTCATTCTTTACCGACATGCAGCCAGAAACAGAGCATTTCCGGGGGAGTGAAGTCGGGGTTTACACACTACATCCTATACCAATGTGTTTAGCCCCTCCTGAAATCAAGGGGCTCGCACTGTGCTGAGCACCGAGCATACCTAAACACACTGATGCTAGATCGAGTGGTTAGGATACATAAAGCACCCAAACTCTGAACTCGAATCCTGATTTATTTTTTTTTAAAAAAGTCTGTGTTCCGTACAGATTTTATTGTTCTGGTTCACTCACCTCTGCCCATAAACCTTTATTACAGTTTAGACTATGGGTGTAGAAGAGACCAGAACTAAAAGGGGTCTATATCTTGGTGAAGAGTAAGTAACAGTTATGATACCTATGATGAAGTTTTGTGAAGGGAATCTGTCACTAAGTGTTTACCCCTTAATTAAAAATCAGAATATAAAGACAGTATCACGCTAGCTACGAGGAAGTACCAAGCGAATGGTGAAAGGGAAGGGAAAGCCTGTGTCTAAGGAAGGGGGAGATAGTGGCCCCTGAAAAAGCCTACCACTGGGTCCTGGGTTCCCTCACCGCTCTTGATAGGTTCCATACCTATGCAGAGAGCCAGATACCTGACTCTAGGCTGACCCTGATCTGAGCCCTTGGTAGGGAGCGGATGGGTGAGCTCTTTGTCAACCCCACTAGGCACTAAATGACACACAGGGATACCAAACAAGGGAAAACAATAACTTATCTCTAGATGACTCAGTAAGTTCAGTAAACCAAGCAGCAACGATCCTACTGATGCGTGCAAGCCGCCTGTTTGCATCCAGGGGTTGTGAACCACCTCTTCCGACAAGCCTACAACCTGCAGTAACCCTCAGTCCATTACACCACTGCGCAACCAGCTTTGTCCTCACCTATTGTACCCTCACCCATTCCCTGTAGACCGTGAGCCCTCGCGGGGAGGGTTCTCTCTCCTCCTGTACCTGTCTGTTTATGTAATGTTCATGATTGCTGGACTTGTTTTTTATGTATACCCTTTTCACTTGTAAAGAGAAATGCAATATATGGTACTATAATAAGAAATAATAATAATAACAACTTAATATCACCAGCACAAGTGCAGGGAAAATGAAAGTATTTAAGCCCAAGGGGAAATACAGATAATTAGCAGCTGAAGGGAAGAGGAGCTCCCCTGGGTCCTAAAGGGAAAAGCATTAAAACCCAGCAGAGGAGTTTCCTAGAACATTGAATACTGACAGAAGGAACAATAGAAAGTCAGGGAGCATTTTGCATAGCCAAACGCTGTGAGGCTGTGACCTTCTATTGCCGGACACCACAGGACTGTCTGTCACCCGTGACTCTGATTCCAATGATGTTTCATTTTCTGAGCTTCTTGCTGTAGTTTTGATAAAATCACTATATTATTGCTAGGGAATTATCATTAGAGAACTAGTAAACCTGCTGCCATGTATCCTCCATCCCCATGTCCATCTGCCCTGATTGGCAGCTTTATGTCTATACTCATTGTACACAGCTACCAATCAGTGGTGTAGGTGAGGTTATACACAGAGCAGCATTTCGAGAACTGGTAGATCTTAAGCAGATAAAACAAAGCAGCCAAGTAAGTAACACATCACTGGCATCAGAGTATCTGCTTATACAGGCCGATTGGACACACGTTACAGATATCTTTGTTCTTCCTAATCTATAAAACACATCCCGAAGCCATACGTTATTAAATGTAATATACACTACAGTTCAAACGTTTGGGGTCACCCAGACAATTTTGTGTTTTCTATGAAAAATCCTACTTTTATTTATCAGTTGAATTGCATAATGAATAGAAAATATCGTCCAGACAGTGACGAGGTCAGAAATAATGACTTTTACTTGAAATAATAATTTTCTCCTTCACATGTTGCTTTCGGCACAGAATGCTCCTTTGCTGCAATTACAGCTTTGCAGACCTTTGGCATTTCTAGCTGTTAATTTGCGGAGGTAATCTGGAGAAATTTCCCCCCATGCTTCCTCCCTCCACAAGTTGTATTGTCTTGATGGGCACTTTTTGATACCACATGGTCAAGCTGCTCCCACAACCGCTCTATAGGGTTGAGATCTGGTGACTGGGCTGGCCCCTCCATTACAGATAGAATACCAGCTGCTGCTTCTTCTCTAAATAGTTCATGCATAATTTGGAGGTGTGCATTGTCCTGTTGTAGGATGAAATTGGCCCCAATCAAGCGCTGTCCACATGGTATGGCATGGCGTTGCAAAATGGAGTGATAGCCTTCCTTATTCAAAATCCCTTTTACATTGTACAAATCTCCCACTTTACCCACACCAAAGCAACCCCAGACCATCACATTACCTCCACCATGCTTGACAGATGGCGTCAGGCACTCTTCCAGCATCTTTTCAGTAGTTCTGCGTCTCACAAATGTTCTTCTGTGTGATCCAAACATTTCAAACTTCTATTCGTCTGTCCATAACACTTTTTTCCAATCTTCCTCTGTCCAATGTCTGTGTTTTTTTGCCCATATTAATCTTTTCCTTTTATTAGCCAGTCTCAGATATGGCTTTTTCTTTGCCACTCTGCCCTGAAGGCCAGCATCCGCAGTCAATTATTTAATGTAGACGTTGACACTGACGTTTTGCGGGTACTAGTTAATGAAGCTGCCAGTTGAGGATCTGTGAGGCGTCGATTTCTCACCCTAGAGACTCTAATGTACTTGTCTTGTTGCTCAGTTGTGCAGCGCGGCCTCCCACTTCTCTTTCTACTCTGGTTATAGCCTGTTTGTGCTCTCCTCTGAAGGGAGTAGTACACATTGTTGCAGGAACTCTTCAGTTTCTTGGCAATTTTTCATATAGAATATCTTTCATCTCTAAGAACAAGAATAGACTGTCGAATTTCACATGAAAGTTCTCTTTTTCTGGCCATTTTGAGAGTTTAATGGAACCAACAAATGTAATGCTCCAGATTTTCAACTAGCTCAAAGGAAGGTCAGTTTTATAGCTTCTTTAATCATCAAAACTGTTTTCAGCTGTGCTAACATACTTGCACAAGGGTTTTCAAAGGATTTCTAAACATCCATTAGCCTTCTAACACAGCTAGCAAACACAATGTACCATTAGAACAGTGGAGTAGTGGTTGTTGGAAATGGGCTTCTATACATCTATGTAGATATTGCATTCAAAACCAGACGTTTGCAGCTAGAATAGTCATTTACCACATTAACAATGTATAGAGTGGATTTCTGTTTAATTTAATGCTAGCTTCATTGAAAAAAAAGTGCTTTTCTTTCAAAAATAAGGTAATATCTAAGTGACCCTAAACTTTTGAACTTTAGTGTATTTAATTTGAAAAGTAGGCAGAAAATTAACTCCTGCTAGTCCGATCACTAATGAGCACATAGCTGTTCGCCTGTGCAACTCAGAAGCACAAGAGAAAGCACATAACGGTGCAGAGCCAACTGGTCCTTTTCTATCATATTCTGGAACATGTGTAATGATGGTTCGCGAGATGTTACTGTATAATAATGAGGGTTTGAGTAATTTGATTTTACATCATGATCCCCCACCAATTCTTCCAAATTACGATCCTCATCCATTTAGTTTAGCATTACAATGGCTTCTGTTCAGAGAAGGAGAATCCTTCAAATTCATTAAACGTTGTAAATTTATTATTAGAGTAATTCTGTCCTGAAACATTTCTATTTTCAACAAAAAAATGCCACGGACAAAATTTAAGCTCCTGTCCAGGACTTCATTGTGCTTAACCGATAAAACTGTGGGTGTCAAAACCAAAACATTATGTCGCACCAGCACGTACAGGCACTCAGCGTGCAGCGTAACAATGAAAATGGTAAAAAAGGAAGGCCCTGATGATAGGGAGAGGAGACATATCCTGCAACTCAGCTGAGTTTGCACCCTACGTTCCCTAATGTCCCTATACGGGGCCTTCCCTCCCGTCGTCATAATGTGCCTAGGCACTCATTTGCTCTGGCTAGTGAGAAGGCCGGAAAGAGCAGTAGTCTCGCCACTCATTTTTGGCCAAAACTTTGCCTGGGAACGTCGTAGGCGGACGCCAATGCTCTCATTTTTTCAGTTATGATTTTATCTTCAAAATGAGAGAACACATGGCTGGTCTGCTGGTTCCCCACTGGCCTATATCACGTTTGGGATACTTCCAAAGGTCCTACGCCTATATAAAATATGTGCGGGAGTCGTTAGCCTGCCCCGATGCCATATCTCTGCTCGACATATCCATAGGAAGCACGGTTCACGAGATATTAGCAATTTATTACTGGAGCCTCTCTGTCTGGGGCTTCCAGAGCCTGGTAATTAGATAGGAACTTCTGCTACAGTGTCACGGAGGGGGGTCATCCTCTCTCTTTGTGTTCCCAAGGCTCACCTAATTTCCATATTGTAAAAACATTAAAATTAATACATCTAGTTATCAAACATTTTATAATAGGACATATTATATATGTTCACAGTTCTGTCTATATTGGAAGGGCATAACTTATTGATACCTTTTTATCTTAATTTAAGTACTGTTATCTGTATTGAATATCTGTATCGAATCTAGGTAAATGCTGACATGGTATGATATATATATATATATATATATATATATCCTTCTATCTGGAAGCTTCTAGTGATTACCCTATATGGTTTGGACAGTTGTCATATAACACACGGTGGGAGGGGGTGGCTGCTGGGACTCCTGCTTCGAGAGTCAATCCACACATGTCGAAGCTGATCCATCCATCTAGCCTCCAAGAAGCATATCATGCCTGTTCCTTTGATCCAGCATTCATCTAAGACGAAGCAAGATATGGCTGCTCTCTCAGGAACTCAAGAAAGACTAATTGAACTCTTTTACGTAAGCTAATGCAGTATATTTTTTCTTTTCTGTAACTGAACTGCAACTTTATAATTAGGCAACCATTTTTATCAGATATAAAATACATTTATTTTTTATACATTTTGAAGTCCATCATTCATGCGTCTTAACATGTATTTGAAGAAAAATATATTTAAGAGTATATTTTTAACATTTGGTGAGCTCAGCCATTCGTGTTTTTTTAAAAATTTTTGTACTTGTTCCTTTACTTTGCACAACAGGGGACAGCAGTAATAAATATCACCTGCAAAGTGTCAGGGAATTGACAATTTATAAAAATCACGCGGGACCTAGGAAATACGGATAAGTTCAAGTTGCATGAATGTTTTTTAAATGAACTTTAAAGAGTTTACAAAGCCACAGAGGATAATCTTTTGACGTCTTTTTTTTCAACATCTTTTTATTGAATTTTAACCGAATTTGTTTTACAATCTGCTCTTATACAAAGAGCATTCCATTGATGACATTATAATCAAAACAGTCCCGCCCACCCCTCCCCCTGCTCTGCGTGCGACCAGAAGCAACTTAAAATGGTAACTTATGTAATTGGTATGTGTCCATTGAGCAGTTCAAGAAGGTACCAAGAGGTCTGTCCAAACTGAGATTTAAGTCTATCCTTAAGCACTGTAGCCAAGTTAGGCATAAATAAAGACCATGTTTCAAAGAAACACTTAGTCAACTTCTCCTTATTCAACAGTGCATCCAGCCAGTCCATTTTGAATATGAACATTAGTTTTGGTTGGATAAACGCTAGAGAGGGTGCTTCAGGATTTACCCAGAGATGTAGGATACTTTTCCTAGTGGCCGAGGCCCAAATAGTTAACATTGCCCTGGTACCTCTCGGAAGACTTTGTTGAGCCTCCTCCAACATGTTAAAAATCGCCCACTGTGGTGTCAGAGCAAACTGAATATTGTATGTGTTTTGTAAGACTGAGTGAACGCTTCTCCATACTCCCTGCACAGTCCCATAAGTGGTGAAACATGTCAGTGTCTCTTATGCCACATTTAGAACAAGAGTATAAGGCATTTGTGTCCATTTGTGATTGAATTTTTGGAGTAATGTATGCTCTATGTAGAATCATCAAGGCCATATCTGTGTAGCTACTGGACGAGAGAAATTTACGTTGCAACAGCGTGGCTTGTAAAAAATCCTTTACCTTGAACTCTGGCATGTCTACCTTCCATTTTGCTGGACCTGTTGTTTTCCCCTCCCATGTCCAAACTGTACGCAACATTGAATAAACCTGACTAGTCGAGGATGCCTGGCTTCTTGCCCTCCTAAGAAAGTTATCCACACTTCCTCCAAGATCTCCCTTTGGCTTGTCAACAAGATATTTTTGTGCCAAGCTACGCGCCTGAAGAAAAAGAAAAGGCTGACCCACAAAATCTGGAAATCGGTGTGCCGCCTTCTCGTAAGAAAGCAATGACCAATCAGGCTCCATTAGATCTGCAGCATAAGCACAACCCTGCATTGACAATGTTTCATAAATCCTCGGAGGGCGACCCTGGAGGAATCTCGGATTTCCAATAAAGGGTTGAAATGGGGAACTTGAAGTGTTAATTTTACCAAGTTTCCTCACCTTCCTCCACGTTTGTATAGTATGCCATAGTGTTGGATGATCCCTAACCTCACTCGGTATTTCCTCATTCCCTAAATGCAGCAATGCTGTTAACGAGACTTGTGAACATAGCTGTTGTTCCAATTGTACATTGGCAAAGTGAGATACTCCTCGCACCCAGTCCACCACATATCTAAAATTTGCTGCTAGATTATATCTGCCCAGATCTGGAAGATTTATGCCCCCTGCCCCTTTTGGTAATTGAAGCTTGATTAAGCTGATCCTAGTACGCCCCTTGTGCCCCCAAATGAATTTTCCAAAGGATGAATTTAGTAGCTTAATATCTGATTTGCGTAGAAGCAACGGGAGAGTCTGAAATAAGAACTTTATTTTGGGGAATGCTACCATTTTAATTAAGTGACATCGGCCCGAAAAGGATATTTTCAGATGTTTCCAAGATTGGAGTAGATGTATTAATGAATTTATAAGAGGCTTATAATTAATTTGATATAGTAACAAGGGGTTTGCTGGGAGCTGAATCCCCAAATATTTAATGGACCTGGTACACCACTGGAAAGGAAATAAGTTATCAATTTTACCCGATTTGTACATTGCCAATGCCTCAGTTTTTTTGTAATTTACCCTGAAGTCTGAGGCCTTTCCAAAATTATTCAATTTGTTCATTATCTCTGGAATCGCTTGAGAGGGATTGGCAATAAACAATAAAATATCATCGGCAAAAGCCAAAAGTTTAATTGTTGTCCCACCGACTCTCATGCCCTGAAATATTGCTAAATTATGTGAGGTCCTCAACATTGGGTCGAGAGCCAAATTAAACAATAAAGGTGACAAGGGACACCCCTGCCTCGTTCCCCTCTGTACCTCAAATGGCTCAGAGAATGAATTATTTATAGATAGTCTGGATTTGGGTTCTGTGTATATCATCTTGACTGCTTCGCAAAACCAGGATCCCACCTGGCGACATGCCAAAAGATTATGTAAATAGGCCCAAGAGACCCTGTCAAAGGCCTTGTCCGCATCAAGGCTAACTACTATATGTTTGGTACATCTATGCTTCCTGCTATAAGAGATAGCCCCAATAGCCGTCCTGATGTTATAGGTGATCGATTTCCCATGCACGAATCCCGTTTGGAAGGGCAGAATAAGATCTGGAATCACTTGTTGTAATCTACCAGCTAGTATTTTAGTAAAGATTTTAAAATCAGAGTTGAGTAATGAGATGGGTCTGTATCCCTCCACCTGTAGTGGGTCTTTTCCTGGCTTAGGTAATACTATAATGTTTGCCTCATTGAACCTGTCGGGAATTATTCTATCTGTGACTATCTTATTATACACTGCACATAGATGAGGACCGATAGAGGCTCCCAAGATCTTATAATATTCGTTACTAAATCCGTCGGGCCCTGGGCTTTTGGCTAGTTTAAGAGTGCCAATAGTTTTTACTATTTCTGAAATATTTATAGGGGCGTTTAGTACTACTCTCTGTTCCTCTGTCAAGATGGGTGCTACGGTACCATGGATAAAATCAGCTTCCCCGTCAACCTCCCTCGGTTCCGCCTCATACAGCGAGCCAAAGAATGCCCTGAACTCCTCCACTATTTCCTCATCTTTTGTTACCATGGTACCATCTTTCTTTTTAATTTTGTGGATTCTAGTGGTGGTTCTAAAGGGTTTGGTTAAAGAAGCTAGTAATTTTCCAGGTTTGTTGCCCCATTTAAAGTATTTATGTTTCTGGTAGTCCAGGTTACTAAGTTCCATCTCATGGGCCAAGGTGTCCGCCGCCTCCTTGGCCTCCAAGAAATGTTGTTTTGTCGTATCCGTGTTGTTATTTTTAAAATCTTTATATGCCTGCGTGAGAAGTTTTTGTGCTGATATAGTTTGTTCCAGGAGCTTTTTTCTCTTATGGCGGACATATGATATTATCTGACCTCTTACTGCTGCCTTGGAGGCAGCCCAATACAAACCAGCGTCCCCACTATGCTCATGATTATAATTCTCATAAAAGCTCCAGTAGTTTTGTAAAGAAGCTTTGAAATCCTCAGATTGATATAAATATGAAGGAAACCTCCACCTTCTTTCCCGTAGTATTGTGGTAGATAATAACAAATTAAAAGTAACCGGTGCATGATCCGAAATACAGATGTCTAGGATGTTGGAGGAAAGTAAATGTGGCATCAGTGCTGGGCTTAGTAGCCAATAGTCAATCCGTGTATGTAAGTCATGGACATGTGAATAAAATGTATAATCTTCATCTATTGGGTGCTGCATGCGCCATGTGTCTATTAGTCCCAATTGATTGACGAGATATTGCAAACCACTATGGAGCGCCAATAGAGGTGATGGCTGGGGACTTGACCTGTCTAAAATTCCATCATGAGCCTCATTGAAATCTCCGCCTACAATTAAATTAGTCATATCCCAACCTGTGATACTTTCGATCAATCTAGCTCTGAACTGTGGATCAGGAATATTTGGTGCATATATGTTTGCTAAGTTGTAGATAGTGCCCTCTATCTTCACTTTCACCAACAATAATCTCCCCATAGGGTCCTCTGAAACCTCCAGAACTTCATGACTAATATGCTTATTGATCAATATAGCTACCCCTCTTTGTTTTCTCGTAAATGACGCTTCTGCGCATACGCATATTTTCTGCTGTGAAGAAATGGGTGATTGCCCTTCATCCAGTGTGTTTCCTGTAAGAAGACAATATGGCAATTTAAACGATGTAGATAATTTAAAACTTTTTTCCTCTTAATAGGAGAGTTTAACCCGTTAACATTCCAGGAGCACCAATACAGCGATTTAATCGTGGACACATTTGTGCTCTCTGTGTTAGTCCTTTATCCTATTCCAGAAGGAGGAATTAATTTTAAATTATAAACAACCTATTTGGGTTCCCACGTCCATCCCAGCGAGTAAACGCAACAACCCATATGAGAGCTAAACTAAAGGTACGCACGCAGAGCCCCCTAACCCCTTCCCATCTAAACAAAAACCTGAATCTAATGACAATGTCACCTGCCTCTCTGGCAGTCCTGACACTGAAAAAAAAAGGAAAAACAGAATGAACATCAGAACTGTAGCACAGTGACGTCTCCAATTTAAGTGTCCATGTTGACTGCTGGCGAAGCTCCATTTTCCTGAAGAAGGTAATTTAAAGCCAACTTAGGATCTTCAAAAGTCCAATTCTTTCCCCCTGTAGTAAAGCGTAGAACAGCAGGATAGAGTAGACTGAAGCGAATATTTTTTTCCGCCAATAGTTTGCATACTGGATTGAAGGCTTTGCGTCTTGTTGTCAAGGCTGCTGAGTAATCTTGGAACAAAAGCAGTTTAGAGTTATTGTATGTAAGTTAGCGATTTTTTTCTAAATGCTGTCAGCAATCTGATCTTGTCTTGGAAGTCCAGGACCTTAAAAATTACTTGTCTGGGTCTGACCTCTCCATCATTTCGAGGTAGGCCCACTCTGTGGGCCCTTTCAATAGCAATTGGCCTTGACTTTAGATCCAATTTCAAAGCTCCTGGTAGCCATTCTGAAGTGAGTTTCAGTAGATCAGCTTGCCGAACCGATTCAGGGACGCCCACCAACCTTAAATTATTGCGTCTTGACCTGTTCTCAAGATCATCTACCTTGTCCAGCAATATAGCAATGTCTTTATTCCTGCTCTCCAGCATCTCTGAAATTTCCTTTACAGAGTCCTCCATGTCAGAGACCCTCTGCTCCACATCTGTTAGCCTTGAACCCTGGGCATTAACTTGGGTGACTATAACGTCTAATGAAGACTGGAAGGCTGCCAGCCGCCCATCAATCACCGGCATCAAGAGATCCATGATGGCCTTAGCAGTGGCCTGGAGTGCGTCTGTAGTTGCCTCAGGGGAAGCCCCTGGTGATGGGGGTGCATTTTGGTTTCGTCTTTGCGGTCTAATTCCTTTACTTGGTTGTGTGGCATTGCTCTTACCCACAAATTTATCCATAGTAAGAACTGTAAATATGGAGCTTCTTTAGAGACTGTGGTGACGTCACAATAACATAAGCTTAATTACATCTGTGTGGTAAACTTGGCTGTCACAAGAAGAAAAAGACATTGCACATGTCCGCACAACCTGAATATATTATCAAAAAACCTTTATTCGTACACTTTTTGCAATAAAACACCATTAAAACCGTGAACCATAAAACCAACAACCTGGCTCCCACAATTGTAACAATACAGACCATAAAGTGCCCGTGTAATCAGTTAATACATTAATACATTGCCAAAATTAGTTATGCCCACATCCCCCAATTGAGCATGGTATGCAATTTCCAACAAGGAACAGGTCACATGCAACACAGTTTGCAACAGTTATAATAATAACAATAATAACAATTATATGCAACATAGAGTGCTATGCCTGGACGCAAGGAATCACATGCACATATATATGATGCCACATATGGAATATAGCCCCAAAGTACTTGAAAGGGGTCTGTGGCTGAAAGGCTACTGTAAGCCCTAAGCCAGTGGCAACCAAAATGGATGCATACAAAAATACAGCATGGGCTTGCTCAATCCCACACACAATAGCAGCAATAATACCCCAATGAGTTAGATAACCCCCAGAGGAGGGGGGGGGGGGGGGGAGAGAGGGGGAGGCTATACCTATACGGCTATAGACCAAGTGAAGCAAACCGTGGCAGGGCACGTGGGTGCACAGGGTTCCCACGCGTATCGCCGCCGCTGCGGCTTCGTCAGGGAAAGAAAAGTGTAAGCGTACAAAGTTTGAGGGGTATTTAAGGTTTAGATAAGGTGAGTCACCTGTGTCATGACGCCGGCGCAGGCGCGGTCCGGACCGTGTGTGTCATCAGTAGCGCATGCGCAGAAGGGCATGTACGGCGAGTCAATTGGGTCATGAGAGTGCAAAATGCTGTACCTGTAAGCGCATGCGTGGAGGCTCGACACACCAAGAAGGCGCACTATCGCGTCATTGCCCAGCACAGCTGGTACCCCCATCACATTCACACAAGACCAGCACAATATCAAGGATCCATACATAACATGCAAGTCCATGCTACGGGCACGATCTGTGTAGTGCCGCACGATGGAACGATCAACACCACCATCCCACACATATGCAACAGTGCTGTGCTGTCACACAACATGACAAAACGAGACAAGACAATTGCCCCCACTGTTAATATGAACCATCAAGAACACCCAGTAAGGATGCTATTGATATCGTCAAATAACCATAGTGAGTTGGTAGAACGGGGTGGGGGGGGAGGGGGGGGGGGGAAGGGGGGGGCGGGGTTTGGGTGGGGGAAGGCACCTCGAGCTGGGAACCATATAGTTTAAACAGGATCAACCTGTAACACCAATGTCAATATGTGGTCCCACATTGTCCTGGTGTGTATTTAGATCTGTGTGTTCGTCCAACCGTGAAACATGACCAATACTGTTCAGAATTATACTAAAGGCCAACGAAACACACAGAACCCACACCTTTTAACCTATATTTCAGGGATATAAAACATATCCCCCAACAGAGGACTCTGTAACATATATGTATAGACAATTATGTATGCAGTATCCAGGGGACAGGGAATACCGCACACTCAACACACCCACATGATACAGCATTAGCCCATAAAAATAAGCATGTTTATAAGTGAAAGGGAGAGGGAGGGGGGGGGGGGAAGGGGAAGAGGGGAGGGGGAAGGGGGAGGGGGGGGGGGGGGAAAGAGTGGGGGGGGGGGGAGGGGGGGGGGAGGGGGGGGGAGGGAGAATAGTGCATGACCGGGGCTCTCCCATAATAATGCATGGAATCCTTGCTTCTCATGTAAGGAGTCCATTTATAAGGTCCAAAGGAAAAGGGGGGTCAAGAGACAACCTAGCCTGAATTAATGTCGTGATCAAATCACAAAGCCCTGAAGGGTAACCACCGCCACAAACGTCTCTAAGAGGATCATACAGTCCAGAAAGGAATCTCCAATACTGCAATCATGTTATCCTATGCGGTGTCTTGTTAGCTCCCTAAGGAGTATATTCCGTTGGATAAACGTCGTGGTTATCTGTGCCTAGCCATGGGCCGCGGTAAGGTGTCCAAAGTGGCAATCAAATGCCAAAATTGTAAAGTAGGCCAACAACAGTAACCATCGGATGATGCAGGGCCCAGCAGTCCAGTGGTGGCAACAGGTCCTTACTTCCTCAAGGGTGTCCATGTGCCGATTCGAAATCCAGAGAACCAAAAGAACAGAGGAACTCCAGTAAATTAAAAGGACAGTCTGTGATGGAAGCGGAACCACCAAGGTATCCAACGAAGAACTCTGCGTGTGAATTAGCCCAGGAATCCTGTAAACAGCAACTCTTCATGTAGGCCTGATGGAGAAACAGAATGCAAATTAAAGATCCACTTGGATTCCTGTTGTAATAGCCATCTATGGCATGTGCCCCCTCTGCCATTTCCGAAGTATTTTTGCAACCCAAAAATACGTGTGCCCGATGTGCTACTCCGATGGCATGTCATAAAGTGGGAGGCCACTGGGGTGATGGTTTTACCCTTTCTTATATCTGATGGCGCGAGATTGATCGTCGAAAAATGTTTTTGGATCCTCTTACGAAGCTCCTGTGTTGTCTGTCCCACATATACTAAATTGCACCGGCAAATCAAGCAGTAGACTACATTCCGCGTTTTGCAATTTTATGTATCCAGTGAGGGCATGATCCTTGTTGTCATATGGGTTGTTAAAAACATTGAATTATTGAGTTGCCTATAAGCCTCATCCAAATACATGTTTATAGGCCAGATCACCACATTGCCTCCTTTGTCCGCTTCCTTGATAACCAGATGGCTATTAGTTTTCAAATTGTTGATGGCCTTTCTCTCCAACACAGTGAGATTGGGGGCCCTAGGGTTCCCCACCGGCAATTTCAAAAAATCATCTTTGACCAATTCAAAAAATAACTTAATGGAAGGTGCTATTGAGAATGAAGGAGTGACACTGGACTTGTTTTTGTAAGGGAACTTACCCCTGCTGGTGTCACCCTCATTCTCCTGTAACAGTCCCAACAAGTCACGGAAAACCTGCTGCTCATCTGGCTCCAATGAATCTATGGCTTGTGGTTTTCTGAAAAGGACCTGAAGTGTTAATCTCCTGCAAAAGAGGTACAGATCTTTAATCAATGTAAATTTATCCAGCCTGTAAGTTGGTGAGAAAGTAAGCCCTTTCCTCAAAACCGAAATTTCATGAGGGGACAAAACATGGTCGGATAAATTAATTACCTGCAGGGTATCCTCTTTCTCCTGGGTGGTCTTAGAAGGTCCTCAATTCCGTTGTTTTGGTCTCGCTCCGAATCTGTAATGATTCGTTTGTTTGCGAGTTCTGGTCGTTCTTCTTGTGAACACACCTCCTACGGCCCCCTCGTCTGGTCCGGTATCCGGATCGCTGCCGGTAACGGACAAAAAATCACTGGAACTAGTGTCCCTCGAGGCCCTACGATCCTCCTGGTTATTGGGGAATGTTCTAGTGAACCTGGTGTTACGGGCATTGCCCCTGTGTTTCCATTTGAAAATCGTCTTATTATCAAAGTCCGTACGGTCTCTCTGGAACTTCTTCCGTTTTTTGTCGATAATCTCTTGTTCATATCGATCAATGGTCTCCTTGAGCTTACCCTGAAATTCCAGGACCCCCGTTTGGTTATCCAATTTACTCAATTTTGTCTCCAAATCTTTGATATTGGTTTTGGTTGTAGCCAAAAGGGTCCTATCGTGCTCTAACAGCATATTTATGAGAATGCCGGAACACTTCAGGAGTCCCTGCTCCCAAGTGTCTTGAAAGGCCAGGGACGGCTCCCATGCTGGGAAAATAGAGACCCGTAACCCTCGTGGAACAATACCAGCCTTGAGGTATTCCTCAAGGGCTGCGTATGTTCCACCACAATCTTACA